>NC_056745.1:495930281-496085281 GCF_019279795.1 Protopterus annectens
CTCTTTGGCAAGGTTTTGGGGGTTGAGGTATAAACTTTTTTGCCCCACCTCTCCAGGGACCTAGCTTCCCTGTCTGAGGGCAAGGGATTCTTGGTCGTGGATGTAGTCACCCCTTTTGGCCCCTGGGAAATTGTTTCTAGATCAACAGCATGGGCCTTAAAAAAATGTTTATGAGTTTCAGAAACCCTGTAGTATCTGTCCGGCTTGACAGGAGCAGGAGGGAGAGGAGCAGGAGGGAGAGAATCAGGAGGAGCACTCGAATCTGAGTACACATCATCCAGAACATCAAGCACTGGAGGGATACCTAAAGGCCTGTGTTGCGGTAGCTTAAGGAAGGTACGAAGCCGTTTCCTGGAATCGGAGTATTCCTGGCCTTGCCACTGAAAATGCTCCCTCATGGAGTGAAGAACTTCCCCAAAAGAAATATCCTCAGGAGGGGAGGCAGAGGGGATAGAATCCTCCGCATCGGAATCCTCGTAGGCCTGGAAGGACTCTTCCTGGGTAACTGAGTGATCAGAGTCACCAGAGGCTTCATCTGAAGAAAGGGTGTCAGCATACTCAACCCTGGGCCTTTTGTCAGAAGGTGGCTGAGATCCTCTTTCAGGATGGGCCTGGGAGCCTCTGATTAAGGAAATTAAATCTGCAGCTAAAGACATGATTTGTTTATCAGCAGTGGGCTGAGGCAGAGCTTTAGGAGGGTGAGACTTAGCCTGGCTGGCAGCCTTAGCACGTGTGTAGGCCTTGATAGACATAGACATAGGGGGCCTAGCTGCCCCACGTGCTGGAGTAACCTTTTCCACAGGTATGGTCTCCGGTAGATCTTGGGCTTCAGAATCTGGAGGAAAATCAACCACCGGCACAGGCTCCGGGGCCGGAGTGATCGGTAAAGCGGTGTCGTCGGTCCAGAGCGGTGGAACAACCACCTCAGAAGAGACCGATGCACTCGCGGTAACTTTTGGCGTGGAGTCGGTGGAAGTCGCGGGCCGAGGATGTCGGTCCCGGTCCTTCCGTTTTTTGGAAATATGAGTTGTCGGTTGTTCCGACGGCATGGTATAGGAGAATTTGTCGCCAAAAAAGTCTTCAGCAAACTCTGCCCGGCGCCTGAGTGTGCGCTTATTGAAGCAAGCACAGGCGGCAGAGGCCGAGACGTCGTGGTCTGGGCCAAGGCAGGGGAGGCAGTAAGAATGGAAGTCCTTATGAGGTATTTGTTTACCACAAGACAAACAGTTAACTTTTTCAGTTTTTTCTGACATCGGCTGAGGCAAGAAAAAGATCCCCAACGGGGTACTTAGCTTTTTTGATGACTTCGGATACGAGAAACACAGGAGCTGACCGACCGGCACTTGCGAACTGCTCCTGCTTTGGGCACCGCGCAGCAAGAAAGACTGGGGAAGATGGCGTTGGCTGATACTTTTATACCCCGGCCGCTCTGATGTCGGGGAAGAGGCGACATCAGCCGACGTCGGACCCAGACTTTGGAATCCGGCCGACCGTGGGCTACCTGAGGCAGGACAACCCATATGTAAGGACTGCAGTTGCATTCTTGAAGGACATCTAACCTCGAACTATAAAACAAAAAATAAAACACGTAGGATGAACTAGTGTTTTAGCGCTTTCATCTTTTACTGATGGATAAGTCTTCTTCAGAAACAAATACATAAATGCAGTGTAATCAGTTGTACACACTTGATATTCTGTAATTCAAAAAATATTAACCTGTCATAAAGAGATAGAATGTTAAAGGGCCAATCATAAGACTCCGCAATAAAATAACCCAACCCATAAAAAATGCTGTGATTACCAAGAGATGTCAGCATTAAAACATTATCATCTTGACTTAATTAACTAATCAAATTAAATTAAATAAATAAAGGACAATAATAATTTAAGATATTCAGAAATAACAGTATAGGGGAATCACTGAAACCTAAGTAAGCACTAGGGCTGAAATCCAGTATTTAAATTGCCAATGCAACCCAGAAAATCTCTAGACGTCCAGAACTCAGTGCGTCATTCATCTAGCAAAACACCTGTTCCCCTAGAGTAGTCTTGCAACCAAACAAAACAAAACCACTCTGTTTTTAACATAGCCAACGTAGCACACATTTATTATGTTCATTGAGACCAGGGGCTGAGTCAGCTCCCAGCAGGAGCTGCCATTTAAGTTCCTTCATTTCCAGCAACATGTTTCAGTCACTAAAAAATAAACCCAGCTTTTCCAATACCAAGAACTGAAACCCAGAGAAATTCATGCACTTGCTGCTGTGGTTTCCTAGTGCATTAGTGCTATCCTTTTTGCAGATAGCTGCCAGGTGTTCCTTAGATCTGTCAGAAAGTTTTCTGCTAGTTTTACCAATGCAGAACATCTTTTGCATATAGCTGCATATACTACCCACTCCGTGTGGCAGTACATATGCTGAGTAAAAATAACTTTGTAGTTGCAATGTGGGAAGGTGTAAGAGCTGCAGCTTAAAATGTGTTGGCAAACTACACAAGTAAACATGCCTGGGGATCCTTGTGTTAGATCCTGGTTTCCTATTAGAAAAGGCAAGTCCCTGTTTTTGAAACTTGCTCTTAACGGAGAGGATTTTTTGTAGGAGAAGGTAAGCTGTTCACCTAAAATAGATTTTAGATCATCCTGACTGGAAAAAATGTTCCAATTCTTAATGATGATTTCCCTCATCGCCTGCAGGTCCCTACTGATTGGTAATAGAAAACCGTAGAGTTTATCAGTCAGGTTAGCACTTTTGCTGCAGCTGCTGTAGCCAAATATCAGTATGGGCTTGTGCTTGATGCGTCTCTCTTGAATTACCATGTCCAGCTCTTGTTCTATAGTGTGGTCAAAATAGTTTCTTGCTAAGAACAAACATTTGAGGAAAATGGCTTCAGAAACAAAATCCTCATCTACACTGATGATGCGGGAAAGGCGGATGAACTGTCCTCGTACCACATTCTTTTTGGAGAAATGTGGGTGCTGAATACTGTAGTCGAGAAAATTGTTGCGATAAGTGTTTTTATGGTGGATATTGGATTCCAAACTATTGTTAGACTTGTTGATCTTTATGGTGGTGTCCAGGAAATGGATAGTTGCACCTCTTCCAGAGATAGGAATATCCAAGTATTCTATGCAATTAGTTATCTTCTTGATAAAGTTGGTCAGTTCCATGTCTGTGCCTTCCCAGATGAAAAACATATCATCAATATAACGCTAATACATCCGTACAGACTGGTAGCCAGGTAGGTGGATGAATGTTTCTAACTCCCAGGTACTAAGGACCAAGTTGGCTAGCGCTGGGGCCATTTTCGACCCCATAGCTACTCCCCGCACTTGTTAGTATAGTTTTTGATTGAAATTAAAAAAGTTGTTGATGATAACTACCTCTGCTAGGTCACAAATAGTGTTAGTTCTGTTAGAGGAGAACCCTGCATATTTGGAGAGATACAATTTTATAGCTTCCAACCCTTCTTTGTGTGGGATGTTTGTGTACCGAGCTACTATATCCAATCTAACTATATAGAAATTAGCTGGATCTATTTGAGCCCTGTACAACTGATCTAAGAAATCCCACGAGTCCTTCAGATAAAAGTTGGTGGCTTGTACCAAGGGGTTAAGCACAGTATCCAAATATTCCGAGATTTTTTTGGTTTTTTGTACGTTTATTTGATATCACCAGCCTGAAAGGTGGATTAGTTTCATTCTTGTGCACTTTCGGGATGCCAAATAGTTTACCTATGCTAGGGTTCGTAACAAGCATATATACATGTGCTCCTCCAGTGAAATATTTTGAGTTTGCTCTAACTTTCTGAGTAACTTGTCAATACTAGAAAACTGTTTGACTGTATTAGTGTTAGTGGCTGTGTAAAAAGTGCCATATTTCAATTCATTATTCACTTTTTTGATGTAATCATCCTGTGTCATTGAGCACTATGCCTGTGCCCTTATCCGTTTTCATGATCCCGAGTGTCTTGTCATGTTCAAATTCCTTTAGGGCTAGTTGTTCAAGTTTGGTTAAATTAAACCATTTAGAGCTGTTAGGTTGCTTTAATAGCAATCTCATGTCATGTTCACAGACCTTCAAGGTGGTGTGCACTACATGGTGCAGTCGGGTTAAACAGACTCTTCATTTTTATCAGTGTGTTATGGTTGAAGTATTCTTCGGAATCCGAGGATTCCTCATTGTACCTAGTGTTACTGTTATGCCAAATTTTTAAGTTGAAAAAGTTCCAGTAATGAGTCCGTTATGTTCGCTCTCTGCCCAGGGATGAAAGTGAATCCCTTGCTTAGCAATTGGATGTTTGCTTCTGAGAATGTTATGTTTGACAGGTTGAAGACTGGGCAGTCAAGGAAAGCCTGTCTCTGGTTGTTAAAGTTGGTATCTAACACTTGCTTTGGCTCCTGGTTCGTATGGTTCTCTCGAGAGGAAGGAATCTGTGTACTCTCGTCTTCCCCCTCTCTTGTCCTGTCCTGTATGAATTCCTGGGAGTGTTGGTTAGATCCCATTGACCCTGCTCTAAAAAATAATTCCTTTTATTTTCTGCAGCAATAGTTAAATTCAGTGCTGGAGAATTTTGGTTAAAGTGAAGTGGAAGTGGTGAAACTGAATTTAATGTTCCCGCTAGTGTGTTTCTATGTTCCTCTAGTAACTGCCATGTTGGTGGCGTCATGTAGGTTGCTGCTGGTTGGTTTTTACTCAGTGAAAGAGAACTTGCATACGGATTAGCCGTTGCTGAGACTTGTGGAGTCGGCCTATGTCTGTACTCATTGTGCCGCTGTCTAGGACTACTTGGTGTTTGTTTAAAACCTCTGTCCTTATTATTATTGCCTAAAGGGTAAGCGAGATCATTAAAGTATTGCCACTGATCCCTTTGCAGTTTATTTCTTTTGCGGTTCACTAGTGCAGCTGTGTGGTGGAAAATTTTGTGATTTAGCCCTTCAAATAGATGTTGGTATAAGTCAAAATCACTATGCTCTATGACTTTAACATGTAGGTTTTCTACATCTGTTTTTAAGTTCATTAGTTTTTCTTCATTATGTTTGGTAAGTATCCTGAGTGAGTTAATTCCGGCTTCATTATGTAGTTGTACTAGTTCTTTATACAGTGGGGAGTTAGTAGTAGTGCCATTCGGGAACTTGTAAAACCTGAGTCCCTGAGGAACTAAACCAGTTGGATGCACGTGTTGAGGTAAAAATTATCATACTCAACATTTTTAAACTTTATTAATGTCTTTTCAAGTGTGTAAATTAAGTTCTTGCATTCAGAGTGCCTGTGTTGAAACTTTGAGCATTGACTTCGGCAGTTACACTACAGCGCGGAATGGGAATATTCCCTTTTCCCCGCTGTAGTGCAATCTCGGAATTGGTATATTTAAGTAAGGGGGGCTTGACCCCTGCAAAAACATGTTTTAGTGGTTTTTTTTTTGGTTTGCCCGGGCAATTGGACTTCAGCAAAAGTGCACTTTCGTTGAAGTGAACATTCGCTGAAGTGTGGGTCTCCTGCGAAGAACTGTTCTTTCGATGCAGAATAGTAGACCCACACACGCATACATATACATATATATATATATATATATATATATCTATATATATAGATATATAGACATACACACAGACACATACATACACACAGATATATATATATATATATATACATATATATACATTTATATATATATATATATATATATATATATATATATATATATATATATATATATGGCACACACACACAAATATATAATTATTACCTACCTATTGTGTTTACTCCATGCTGCAACTGAAATAGGACCGTGGATACTGTTCTTTAATGCAATTAAAAAATAAAATCATCCAGAATGAATCATGTACCAGGGACCCTTGGTAACTTTAAATAACAGAATTGGAAGTGTAATACATTTGAGGAAAGGGAACTGTTATACCAACAAGATAGTTTGTATTGCACTGTGTAACACCTGTGATGGGTTCTATACTGGGAAAACAGAGAGCCCTGAAATGTAGAATATACGAGCATTTGCATGAAATTAAACATCAAAAAGAAACAAACGCCCTCTTTAGACAGTCAGGTTTGCAGTGGACATACTGGTTTCAAGTTTGCCATTGTTGATTCAGTGAGCTTGGACGTGAGAGGGGGAGATTGGAAAAATTATTTATACAAGAAGGAAATAATGTGGCAGCTTAGGTTGGCTGCAAATTTTTATCCTGGGTTAAATTATCACATATCTATATTTTCAGTTTTAAAGGAAAGGGCTAATCAAATTAGACCGTGTATATAGCCCCATTTGAATGTATGTTTTATTTTATTGACAATAGTATATTAGTGTTTTTGAACTGAACACATTTTTTTTTAACTATGTATTATTTTATACAGTCAAAACTTTTTACAAAATCACGAAATGTGAATATATATTTTGGGAAACCACCAGGCTGAGCAGGCACTGTCAGTCTCTGAGGAAAGCAAAGTGTGTTGTATCGAGTGTCTGAAGATTTCGCACTCTTATTTATAATATCCATGATATTTTTTTCCATGGCCTTGCATATGAAATTAGTCAGCCTTATAGATCTGTAATTACCTGGGATCAGTAGATAGCCCACTAATGTGTAGAGTGATAACTGCTGCAGTCTTCTATTCATTAGGCCCACAGCCAGTTTAGATGCTACGGTTGAAAAGTGATCTTAGAAAACTTGACAGGCCATTTTTATGTTATTCAGAAGGCATCCCAGGATACTGATGCCCATAGATTCAGTATTTTTTGCCTATGACAGTGCATTGACAACCTGTATGCTAGTGACATTGGGGGAGTTATGGTCGAGGGTACCTCATGGTAATTGGGGAGGGGAGAAGCAGGATGAAATTAACTAAATTTACTGGCCAGTAGGTCTACTATATCATCTTGCTCTGTATACGTGTTTCTGTTTACAATTAGTTCAGCACACTGTGCATTACCTTTTGAAGGCAGCCTTGTGGTTATCCTTTGCCTGCAAGGCCGTCTATCTCAAATTTGGCTTTGGTGGACTTGATAAGACTCCTGACTTGTTTTATTTTAACGAGGTACTTCTTACCTTGCTGGGCACTGCACTTCCTAGTTTTGGCCATGGTTTTCTTCCTTTTGTTATATTCATCCATCCACAACTTTTTTTTCTCAATTTTGCCCATGGGGTCGAGGTATCAGACAGTGACAATCATCTAGAGCCAAGCTTTACACCTCTGGTGGCTAGCCCTGCCACATTAATTCCTCCACACCATACACCTGCATGTACATTTACACCTAAGACCAATTTAGAGCATCAAATCCACCTAATGAATGTCTTTGGAATGTGGGAGGAAATTTGATCACCCAGAGGAAACCCACACAAACACAGGGAGGACATAAAGACTCTGCACAGAAGACACCGCAGCTGAGAATAGAATTGGGGAACCCCTTGCTGTGAGGCGACAATATCTGCTGAGCCACTGTGCCACCCACCCTTTTGTTATATAAAGAATAAAAGTTTAAGATCTTACCATAACCATAGATGTCCTTCTCTTCCATGTGGCAGTATTCATAACCTTTGGTGATTCCCTGCCTAGGAAACCCTAACTTCTGGCCAGTATACAAAAGGCATTTGCTACTACATGGTACATCCAAAGTTGCACATAGCAAAGCGGCCTATGTAGGCCATTAAGGTGATGTCAGCAAGTACCATTCCTCAGAACTGAATGCCCCAAGTCAGAACACCAGTCCAAGGATATGAGGTATACATCATCCAGTAAACAGCAAGTACCAGGGGGTAGGAGGGAGGGATAGAATACTACAACACGAAAGAGAAGGACATCTATGGTTTTGTTAAGATCTTACACACCTATTTTATGACCTTATACACCTACGTTGCAGTATTCATAACCTTTGAGAGAGTACCAAAGCTCAAGCAAGGGAAAGTTACGATGGAGCAGAGGAGGTTTCTAGGAACCCATGCAGGATTTCCCCAGCAAATCCTGCTCTAGACCTGGAAATAGTGTCCAGTTTGTAATGTTTGGTGAAGGTATGGACAGAGGTCCATGTGGCTGCTTCCAGAATAGATGCACTGTCCAGACCTTTGAAGGTAACTGAAGATGCTACAGCTCTAGTGGAGTGAGCTTTCGCAGAGGTAGAGAGTATCTTCTTATAAGAGACAAATGTATGAAACTGTCTTAGAAATCCAAGTAGAAATAGTTTGTTTGGAGATGGATTTTCCCAGCACCCTGGGATGGAAGGAAACAAACAATTGCTCAGATTTCCTAATAGGCTTGATTTTGTCCAGATAAAATCTGAGTTGTCTGTCTACATCAAAGGAATTAAGGACCCTTTCCCTAGGGTTTTTAGGGTTATGAAAAAAGTGAGCAGGTGAGTAGACTGGTTTAGGGACAAGTCATTTATCACCTTAGGCATGAAGGAAGGGTTAGTATGAAGAGATACCCTGTCCTTGTTGAAAATGAGAAAAGGTTGACAAGCCAGGGCTTGGAGTTCAGAAACTCTTCGAGCAGAAGTGATGGCTACTAAAGTACAGTTTTGTACCTACCATAAATGTAGATGTTCGAGTGCTAATACAGCTGCAGTCATAATAGATGGGTTCTCCTGTCGTCAGGTGGGTCCTCGGTCAGCCGAATTCCAAAGTCTAGGTCCGGCGTTGGTTGTCGTCGCTTCTTCCCTGACGTCAGTGCGACAGGGGTATAAAGGAACCAGCCGACGCCATTTTCTTCAGTTTTTCTTGCCCCAGGTGTCAGGTGCCCCCAGAAGGAAGGCAATACATAAATTTGTGTAATAATGCAGTGCAATATAATCAAAATACAGTAGTTGCAAGCAAATACATCATAAATGAATACCCCAATCAGGTTGTATGAGGATGTGTTAGCCTATAGGGCTGTCCCAAGAGGGGAAGGAGGGAGGGAAACCTGGACTGCAGCTGTATTAGCACTCGAACATCTACATTTATGGTAGGTACAAAACTGTACTATGTTCATCGTGCATACAGCTGCAGTCATAACAGATGGGTAGAATCCCAAAGCTAAGAAAGGGGTGGTAGGCACTAGGTGGAACTAGGATGAGCCAAAATGCCCTGCAAGACTGCAGTGGCAAAGCCTGCTCTAGATTTGGAGTATAATGGTAGGTTGTAGTGCTTGCAGAAGGTATGCACAGAACTCCAAGTGGCTGCTTCCAAATTATCCTTGGTAAGAACTCCTCTGAGGAAGGCTGCAGAGGTGGCTGTGGCCCTGGTGGAATGAGTTCTAATGCCTGTAGGTACAGTTTTGCCATGAAAGGAATAGCAAAAGCGTATGCAGTGGGCTATCCATTTTGAGATTGTCTGTTTGGAAATTGGCTTTCCTTGAGCTCCTACCGCATAGGACACAAAGAGCTGTTCTGATTTTCTGAAAGGCTTTGTTCTGTCCAAATAATAACGCAGTTGTCTGTGGATGTCCAAGGAATGTAGTAATCTCTCTCCTTTGTTTTGAGGATTAGGATAAAAAGTAGGTAAATGTATGGCCTGATTTAAAGCTACCCTGGATACCACTTTAGGCATAAAGGACGGGTTGGTTCGTACGGAAACTCTGTCCTGATGGAAGATGATAAAAGGCTGGACAGCCATGAGAGCCTGTAGTTCTGAAACTCTACGAGCTGAGGTGATAGCCAGAAGGAAAGCTGTTTTCCAGGACAAATATTGCAAATCTGATGAGGCAGCTGGCTCAAAGGGAGGCAAGCTCAGTTTTTCCAGAATTAAATTAAGATCCCAAGCATGTATTGGTTGTTTCCTTGGAGGTCTTAAATTCTTAGCCCCTCTGAGGAACCGTCTTAAGAGAGGGTGAGAGAATAAAGGTGGATCAGTGTTGTATTCTGCAGAAATGGCTGAGGCATGGATTTTGATGGAGGAGAATGAAAGTCCACTGCTTAGCAGCTCAGCCAAATATTGTAGTATTTGAGGTAAATTCAGTTTTCCAGGATCCTGGCCCTTTTTCTCATTCCAGACACAAAACCGTTTCCATTTTGCGGAGTAAGCTTTTCTAGTTGATGGCCTTATGGCCTCCAAAATGACATCCTGCACCTCCTTGGAGAGTAGGGCCTGTTGTGATGCTAAGGAATCTTCCATGCGGCTAGATTGAGTGGCTGTGAAGAGTTTTGAAGCTGTGCTGAGTCAGAAGAAGAGGCATTAGAGGCAGGGTCCATGGTGGGGAATGCGTCAGGCTCCTCAGGAGTGGGTACCAGTGTTGCCTTGGCCAGTCCTGAGCAATGAGAATCATCTTTGGTCTGTCTGCTTTGGTTTTCAATAGAACTTTGGGCAGCAGAGGAAGAGGTGTGAAGGCATAAACTGTCATTGATGTCCAACTGAAAGAGAGAGCGTCCACTCTCCAGGCCTTTAGATGGAAAATCCTTGAGCAGAATTTTTTCAATTGATGATTTTTGTGGGAGGCAAAGAGATCTATGTCTGGCCTTCCCCATTCTTGGATTATTTCTGTAAAAACTTTTGGATGCAATTTCCATTCGTGTGGATCTGTCATATTCCTGCTTAGGTTGTCTGCCAGCATGTTTTCCTTGCCTGGCAAGTACTGTGCTTGTAGTTCCATTTGTAAGTCCATGGCCATGTTCCAAAGTGACATGGCCAGTCTGCATAGGGGGTAAGAATGTGTTCCTCCCTGTTTATGTACCACATAACTGTGGTGTTGTCCGTTCTTATCAATAGTTGACCTGGTTGTAGAAGGTCCTTGAAAGCTATAATAGCATTTATTACTGCTAGCATTTCCTTTTGATTGATGTGAAGGTGCTTTTCTTTTTGGGACCATTTGCCCTGAATGCACCGATCTGTCATGTGCGCCCCCCAGGCGTAGTCCGAGGCGTCTGTTGTGATGACTTGATTTGCTTGAGGCTTGCTGAATGGAAGACCTGTGTTTGTTTGACATGCTTGAGCCCACCACAGAAATTCATTTTGCAGACATGGAATTAGTGGAATTATTGTTTCCAAACTGTGGCTGTGTTGAGACCATATGTTTTTCAGGTACCATTGTAGTTTCCTCATATGCAGCTTTGCACTTGGGATTAGTAAGATGAAAGATGTCATGAATCCCAGAGGCTGCAGGATTTTCCTTGCAGTCAGCCTGGTGCAATTTGCTAGTGTTCCGAAGTATTGAATTAGTTGCCCCTACTTCCCTGGTGTGAGGTGGGCCCATCTGGGTGTTTGTGTCCAAATTGGCACCCAGGAAAATTATCTTCCGAGAGGGTATTAGCCTTGATTTCTTTTTGTTAACTGTGTATCCCAGAGAGTTCAACAACATTATTACATAAGCCAGATGTTTCAGAAGAATGTGCTTGCTGTCCGCTTGGATCAGGCAGTCGTCCAAATATGGGTATATTTGTATCCCTTGAAGTCTGCAGTAGGCAATTACTGATGCCAGGCATTTCGTGAATACTCTGGGCGCAGTAGATAAGACAAAGGGCAATGCAGAGAATTGATAATGGGTTGAACCTGCAAGAAATCTGAGGTACCTTCTGCAATTTTGTCTGATTGGGACATGCAGGTATGCCTCCTTGAGGTCCAATGTTACCAGCCAAGACTCCTTGCCCAGCATGGGAAGAAGTTGCTGTAGAGTGAGCATCTTGAATTTTGGTACGAGTAGAAATGTGTTTAGGATGGATAGGTCCAAAATAGGTCTCCAATCTTTTCCCTTCCTTGGTACCAGAAATAGCCTGGAATAAAAACCTTGACCTTGTTCGTGCGTAGGTACCTCTTGAATAGCTTTCATGTTTATGAGATCTGTAATTTGCCTTTGTGCCTCTGCCCTTTGATTGTGTGGCAAGTTTGGCATGCCTCTCATTTTTGGAAGGGTGTGAAAATGGAATTTGTAGCCTCTGTTTATAATGTCCAGGATCCATTTGTCCTTTGTGACAATATGCCATTTTTTTGAAAATAATGCCAGCTTTCCTCCTAAGGGGGCTGCCATTTGAGACTTGGTTGGCATGCAAAGGGGAAAGTCATTGGGTTTGCTTTCTGAAAGATTGCGAGTTATCCTCACCACCACCTTTGTGTAGGAGCTTGCCATTGTTTGCCTCTAAACGATCCTTGGGATTGTCCTCTGCCCCTCTGGAGCCTTTATCTGCCTCTTTGGGGTCTGTCTGTGGCAGGAAAGGACCAGTTTTTGGAAGGCCAATTTCTACTAAAACGTGGGGGTTGTACCTGTAGAAAATCTTTCACAGTTTGCATTGATTTAGCCTTTTCCTCCATTTTCCTTAATACCTCCTCAGCATTAGCACCAAATAGTACATCCTTTTGAAGAGGGGCGTCTAGTAATTTAGCTTTGACATGATCAGGCAAGTCTTGTTCCTTGAGCCAGGCATGCCTACGTATGACTGATCCTGTAACAGCAGCTCTACATGAGGCCTCTAGAGCATCAAAACCACATTGCAAGGTATGCTTACCCACTTGTTCTGCACTATGCATCAAATCCTGCAACTCCTTCAAGTCTGGTTGTTCAGGTTGTGACATTTTACTTTTCAATTGTGATAACAAAAACTGTTGGTATTTTAGCATATGAAACTGACAGTTTAAGGCCCTCATGGTTAAGGTAGCCGAGGTATATACCTTTTTTCCCCACCTTTCTAAGGATCTGGAATCTCTCTCGGAAGGTAATAGATTTTTAGCAATGGAGGCCTTAACTCCCTTGGAGCCCTGTGAGATGGTTTCTGGGTCAGCAGCATGGCTTTTGTATAGAAATTGGTGCGAGTCAGGAACCCTGTAGTACCTGTCAGGCTTAACTGGAGCAGGAGGTAGAGAGTCCGGGTTAAGGCAGGCCTCCAAGTAAACATCATCTAGGATATCCAAGACAGGAGGTATAGCCAGAGGCCTGTGCTGAGGTACAAAGAGAAATTCCCTAAGCCTTTTCTTGGAATCTGAATAATCTTGGCCTTCCCAGTGGAAGTGTTCCCTTAAGGTATGCAAAGTTTCCCCAAATGAGTAATCCTCAGGGGGGGATACAGAAGGGATGGACTCCTCCGCATCAGAGTCTTCAAAAAAGGAGTAAGAATGTTCCTGATCATCAGAGTGCTCTGAAATAACGGAGCCCTGATCAGAGGAGGGGAATCTTCCTCCACTCTGGGCCTTTTGTCCGGTGGGGGCTGAGAACCTCTGATAAGAGTAATTAAATCCTCAGCCATTTTAAGCATCTGTTTCTTAGGCAAGGGGCCTGGAGATGGGCCCTGTCTAGCTGGTCTCTTAGAGTGCATGGTTGCTTCAGACTTAGTGAAAGCCTTGATGGAGAAAGAAGAGGAAGGTCTGAAGACACCTTGAGTGGAGGTGGACCTGTCCACATTCTGAGTTTCAACGCCGAGTGGCTTCGGTATCTGTAGTCGGGGTGTGGGCCGAGGAGCCTGCGACCTGGGGCACAGGAGACACTGTCAAAAGTGTCGTCGGTAGTCAG
The DNA here is from genome assembly GCF_019279795.1 of Protopterus annectens. Lineage (NCBI taxonomy): Eukaryota > Metazoa > Chordata > Ceratodontiformes > Protopteridae > Protopterus > Protopterus annectens. The sequence continues at coordinate 495,943,697 of NC_056745.1, forward strand.
GGGCTGCATAGGCGCCTCGCTGAGAACCGGACCACGTGTAGTCGGCTTTGGCGTGGTGTCGGTAGAGGCCGCGGACCTTGTGTGTCGGTCCTTATCTTTGCGGTTTTTAGACAAAACCAGAGTCGGGAGTATCCGACGACATAATATAGTTAAATGCTTTCCCAAAATAATGCTGGGAGAACTCCGCCCGACGCCTAATAGTGCGTTTGTTGAATGTAGCACAAAAGCGACAGACCGAGACGTTGTGGTCTGGGCCTAAACAAGGTATACAGAGGGAATGGAAATCCTTATGCGGTATTTGCTTCCCACAAGAAATACAATTATTAACTTTGTCTGACATCGGTCTGAGGCAAGAAAAGTTTCCCCAACGGGGTACTTAGCTTTTAAGAAGACTTCGGTTTCCAAATTTTCGTAATCTCAGGAGCTGGCCGACCGGCACTTGCGAACTGCTTCTGCTTCGGGCACCGCGCGGCAAGAAAGACTGAAGAAAATGGCGTCGGCTGGTTCCTTTATACCCCTGTCGCACTGACGTCAGGGAAGAAGCGACGACAACCGACGCCGGACCTAGACTTTGGAATTCGGCCGAACGAGGACCCGCTTGACGGCAGGAGAACCCATCTGTTATGACTGCAGCTGTATGCACAATGAACATCAGGATTGTTTTGTATGTACAAAATTTTAAGGAAGCTGACACTGACAGTTCAAAAGGAGCCTGAGTGAGCTTTTCCAGGACAAAATTTAAATACCATGAAGGAGGGACAGGTTTCCCGGGAGGTCTAATGTGAAAGACACCTTTCAGGAACAGCTTAACTTCTAATCTAGAAGCTAGGGGAGGAGATGAAGACAGACATGCTGAAATGACTAATAGATGGCCATCAACATAAGAGTAGACCAACCTTACCTTAAGTAGCTCACAAAAGTAGGAAAGAACCACTGGAACGTCCACTGAAAATGGATCCAAGTCCTCCTTTAGACACCAGATGGAGAAGCTCTTTCAGCTGGATACATAGGATCTTTTAGTGTTGGGTTTCCTGGCCTCCTGCAGGACTAGAAACACGTTCACAAAAAAAATGTCTCTGAAAGGGATCAAAAGCCTACCACACAGAGTTAGATTCAGGGAGGTGAGAAGTGGATGAATAAGCGATCCCTTGTCTTGTGTGAGAAGATCCATCCTGTGGGGTAACTTGTGATGATTGCCCTTGGCTAAATGCAGAAAAAGAGAGAACCACTGCTGTCTTGGCCAAAAGTCAGTCACCAGCAAGACTTATAGGCTTGTCCTGCTGTATTTTCATTAGGACCCTCTGAATGATGAGGGAAGGGGCGGACGAATAAGGAAACATCCCCTTTCATGAGAAGGATAGGGCAATCCAACTTCCATACCAGAGGGTCTGGGACTCTGACAAAAAACTTTGGAAGTTGTCTGTTCATGGGGTAAGCAAATAGGTCTATTTGAGGAGTACCTCCCTGGTGGAAAATGTCCAGGAACACATCCCTGTGAAGCATCCATTTGTGGGCTTGTGTCATGGACATGCTGAGATTGTTTGCCAGCACATTTTGAGCCGAAGGAATATAAACTGCTTCAAAGAGACCTTCACTTCAGAGGCAATCTCCCAGGCTTGAAGGGCCAGCCTGCAAAGTAGGTATGACATGGTACCCCCCCCCCCCCTTGTCTGTTGACTTATCATAGAACTGTAGTGTTGTCTGTGAATTACTTCAGGGGTCATGGGAGTAGGGAGGAATGAAAGTCTTGGACTACCAGAATCAAAGCCCTCATTTTCCTTACACTATGTTGTTTCTTGATTGGTGGAGATCAAAGTCCCTGAACTTTTAAGTGACCCAGAGTTTCTCCCCACTCCAAGTCTGAGGCATCTGTGTAGAGTTCCTGAACTGGAGATGCTTGCTGAAAAGGAAAGCCTGCATTCAGTAGAATCTGCTGAGTACAAATTCCAGAGGATGGGCATGCTGACTCGAAAGAGATTTTTCGCATATGAAGTCCAGCTAGTGGTACCATGGGAATGAGTGATGCCATGAACCCTAGTATACGCATGTACTCCCTGGAAGAGATGGAGGTTAAGGAGAGTAGATGGTTAAAGTAGCTGAGCAGAGTTTCCACTTTTTGAGGAGGGATAAAAGCCATCATTCAATCTGTCCTTAGTCTGCATCCTAAGAAAATCTGATCCTGGGAAGGACTTGAAAAAGGACTTGCGAGTGTATGGTGAACCCTAGGCTATAGAAAAGGTAGATAGTGAAGACTAGGTACTCACTTAATGAGTGTCCTGGTGGGACTGCTTGAATTAGCAGGTCGTTCAGATAAGGACAGATCAGTATTCCTTCCAGCTTGCAGAAGGCAATGACAGCAGCTAAGCATTTTGTGAATACCCTTGGTGCCATAGAGAGTCCAAAGGGCAAAGCACAGAACTGATAATGTGAGGAAACAACAGAAAAGCGTAAAAACGTACTGTATTGTGGATGAACGGGGGATATGCAGGTAGGCATCCTTGATGTCCAGAGTGACTAGAAAGGCCTGGGGTAGCAGAAGAGGGAAAATAATTTATAGAGTAAGCATACGAAAGGTTGGCACTTTGAAGAAAAGGTTGAGATGTAAGAGGTCTAAGCTTGTTCTCCAAGGACTCTCTTCTAGGGACTACAAACATTCTTGAATAAAACCCTCTTCCTTTTTGAAGTGGTGGGACTTCTTGAATGGTTCCTTGATTCAGTAAGTCCTCTAGGATTTGAGGGAACAGATGTATCTGGTACCGAGGGGGTTGTGGAATGCCCATGAAGGGAGTGACAGATTTTCATACCATCTAATAGCCATTTTGGATAATGGAAAGGACTCACTTGTCAGTGGAGATACTTGCCCAAAAGGAAGAGAAAAAGATAGGCATTGGGGAAAGGGGTATGTTTGAGAGATTTGCCAGGTAGTTGCAGACTACTTGGCCTGTCTTGAAAGGTGGTCTTCTGAGCAAGGTTGGCTTATGTCTGAAAGATCCCTGTTTACGAGCCCCTTTATTACAGGAAGGAGGGGAACTGCGTTGCTTCCTTCTGAAAAATTGTCTTGGAAGGGTAGTTTCTGTGTATTAATTATGGGACACAGAAAGATGTGTTTCAGTTCCTTAAGCTCTTTCCCTTCATCATGTAGGGACTTGAAAAGTGCTGCCACATCAGCACCAAAGAGGGCATCAATTGCCCAGAGGTGCAGCAATAATGTTAGCCTTGACATCATTAGCCAAAGACTAGAGTCTCGACCAAGAGTACTTCCTTAGGACAGAACCCAAAGCTGCTGATCATGCAGAAACCTCAGCTGCACCATAACTGCATTTACTAGAAAGTCTAAGCACCTCGGCTGAGCCAGACAAAGAAGCAAGCTGTGGTCTTGGCTGGAGAATCAGGAATATCTGATACCAGCCGAGAAGCTTGGGAAAGCAATGCCAGAACATATTTCAACATATGGGTCTGGTAGTTGATGGCTCTGAAAGCCAAGGTAGAGAAGGATGCACTTTTTTCCCTACCCTTTCCACCATTTTGCAACCCTTGTCAGAAGGGAGCAGATTAGTAGAGGGAAGAAGTCTAGAAAGTTTGTCTGCAGAAAGAGAAATAACTGCAGGATCTGATGGAGGGCATTTAAATAAATACTTGCTGTCCTCAGGGACTTTATATAATCTGTCAGGCTGTTTTGGGACTGGAGACTGAGAATCTGGACAATGACACAGAGAGAAAGACATTCAGAAAAGCAGGGAGAACAGGCAGGATGGCCGAGGAAGATGGAGAGTTCATCTACAACAGATCATAACATCACTTTTTGACTTCTGATACTTAACTACTTTACTATTTGAAGAAATTTCTCATTCTAAAAATAGTTTCTCCAAAGGACAAATCTTCCTCAGGAGAATCCCCATTCTTAGAATCTAATTCTAGGGAAGCATAGTCTAGAACAGAAACTATTTGAAATGTGTAGATCAAAGATTCAGCTGATGAAGTTTCTTCTTCTCCAGGAGTCTCCTGTTCCTCTACTGATCTCCTGGGAGTGGAGGAAAGAACAGAAATGGAAAGTTGCGCAGAGGTTGGATTTAAAGCCAGAAAGTCATTCAGTCTTCCCTGTGAGAAGGCTTGTCAATCTGGAGAAGGATCCTGGGAAGAGGAAACATGTTTTTGTTTTAATTTCTTCTTAACAGGAAGATGCCCTTACCTTGAGATGGAGCCAGCTGGAGGGGCAACGCTAGGGACATCTGAAAAAGTGGGCTGCGGTTCCCCTTGCCATCCTGAACGGATGTCTGTGATGTCTCAGTGGACGTGCTAGTGGCACCTTGCCTAACATCATCCGAAATGGTACCTGCTGCAGGTTGGAAATGAGAGACTGAAGAGGCCACCAGGCCTTCACTGGCCTTGAGAGGAAAGCCCAGATCGAGAGGCACTGTCAAAGATTTGAGCCTGATCATTTTGGCCTTCTTCAGTGACTCACCAGACAGACCTGCTCTGCCCTCCATACCAAAAGCAAACTTTTTCAGCTGCTGATTTTTTGAGGTAAATGTTAACAGCCAAACGACTATGAAGCATTTTGGGGATGAATACCTGGCAAATCATGCAAGACTTGTAAACATGTTAAAAACCCTAAGCAAAACAAACACCGATTGTGGCTGTCTGTGTGGAATCTGACATCCACAAAGGCAGTTGCCTTTCCAAGATGACATTAACCTCAAAAACATGCAGCAGCAAAAAAGAACAAAGATTTTGCCCAACAGGGCACTTATCTGAAAACAGCAAACACTCGGAGATCAGAAGAACGGTAGAAGGTGGCATCCGGACTGTCAGCAGAGAAGGTCTGAGGAATGGTACATGCCAATGTCACCTTTATGGCCTACATAGGCTGCTTTGCTATGTGTAACATCGCACTTACAATGAAGCAGAAAAAGTCTTTTGTATACTGGCCAGATGTTCAGGTCACCTAGGAGGGGAATCCCCAAAGGTTATGAATACTGCAACATAAGAACTGAAAGACATCTTGCCGATACTGGGATCCCACCAGGGTGGTTTGTTCACTGAGCTAGTCCTATGTTTATTCCAGGTGAGCAGACCTACCTCGGTGCAGCTGTTTACATGGTGGTATAGGGTTTCTTTAAGCAATTCAGTATAAGCACTGAAGTACACATGCTTTGGTGGGGGGCTTAACATTTTGACAGTGGATCATTCAAAGTCAGAGTTTTGCTCTGAAATAATTCCTAAATGCTTGACAGAGGAGGTCACATGTTTTAGTTTAATTTCAAAGGATACAGCTTCACGGTCCAACCTGACAAGTGAAGATGTTACAAAAGCTTCCCATGTTTGTGAGGAACAGGTCAAGGATGTTGGCACCCTTAGTGGGAGAATGCACTAAATGGTCAAATGCATTTGTGTTGACAAAGTCCAAGAATTGCTGGGCCAGAGTAATGGAAGTTGAGTATATTTCTCCAGTTTATAGTGCGGTAGATGAATTTGTCCAGGAAGGTAATGACTAGTACAACACAGTGACATTCCAGTAATGTTATGATATGACACACTGTATGGATATCCTGGGTCATAGAGGGGGACCTACAGCTTGCAATGAGATGGTATGGGACTTTGCTTATGGTGAGTGGAACATGAAGCTTAGGTAAGTCAAACCGCTTGACCTATTCTGAGGCATGACTTGTTTTGATGAATACTGACACCACACCACCTTTTGTCCCTTCCTGAGCATTAGCTGGTCTAAATGTGCAAAAGACATTACAGCCTTGCACTGCTGAGGTGCTATCCAGGGCTTTACATCACGTCTCCATAACTACACACGTGTGTGCGCCCCACAGTGAGGAGAACTTGCACTAAGGAGTTTTTTTTTTTGTTTATACCCCTGGCATTGAGCAGTAATGCCTTCAGGTTATCAAGGGGTGGTTTTGCTATGCTGAAAGGTTTATCTGTGTGCCATTACCTAAAAAAGGCACTACATGACTAGACAAAGTTTAGCCAATATACAAAAGCCTAAAGGGGACATCTGCAAACCATCCTCACCAAAGGCCTGTGGTCTGTAAACCATTTCTTCCAAGTTGATAAATATGTTCATCTCCCTCAAATAACCACAAAAACTAAGCCAACTGTTAAAGTCAATTAATTATCTTTTGCATATATTGTGACATCATCAGTGGAGAAAGTAGATGCTGCTCAGTGCTAGGCTCATACCAGTCTGGGACTTGCAATCCAAGAGCTCCATCATTTCTCTCTTCATATAGTCCAGAGAGGTACATGTTTCAGGTCATTTACACCCACATGTAGAATGAAAGATTCATACTGGCACTTGTGATTCAATGACCTGAGTGCATGCATGAATGATCTGGTGGATCCTGGTCCCTGAAATGCAGCTGAGTGTGACCCTCTCCATGCTCAGTTTAGTGAAGCACATCATCTGTCTCTCGCAATAGAATCAGCTATGACTAGATCATCAGCCTGTGTGCAGGTTTGTCTTATGGACTTATAAGCTGATCAATAAAAAGAAGAATAATCCACTGGTAAATCACAGTGAAAACAAGTGCAAATAGCCAAAAAAGAGAAAACTCCACTGTAAACCATCCAGCAACAAAATGAAGTCAAATACATTAATAAGCAACTTTGTAGTTGCACTTAAAAGCTTCCTCGGGCACATATACATTTAAAACAGTTACTAAAGCCATTTAAATAGATAAAAGCCACATGGTAAAAGGCACATGATACAACTACACCCTCTGATGTAATTCTCTCAAACAGGGCTTTAAATATAAAAATGCATTGAAGCCTGGCGATATACGAGGCCTAAGTCACAAAATCCATCTATATTCCTCTAATTCAATATGTGGAACAATATTCACCACCACGCAGGGATTCATTAACTTGAAATAAAATCATAAATTTAAAATAGCATGTGTTGCCTATATTATAACTATGCCTATATAATACATTTGTGTTAAGTGTCCTATTAATTACACAGAGATGACTACAAATAAACTTCTGTTGTTTTTTTTGCACAAAATATGCATCACATAACTGGCACGTAGCTAGGTATATAATGTTCCCAGGATCACAATTTCCAAACACTCGTACATTAAATATTTTGCCAGTGACTGGATGGGTAAAACATATCAGTATTAATACTGGTACAGTGGATGCATTTGTAAAAAAAAATATAAAGCTATTCAGTCTTTAATCAATAATGATCAAATAGTAATTAAAAATGCTGACAAAGGGGGTGCGGTTGTTATACTTGATACTGATTATTATATTCTGACCATGCAAGAGATATCAAATACTAAAGCTAAGAAAATTAATAGATCTGATCGGACAAATATTATTGAAAAGGTTGGTAAAGATTTGTATGAGATGTATCATTAAGGTCATACAGATTTTAGTTTGTTTGATTATCTTACTACTGTTTCACCCATTACACCCCTTATTAATGGAACACCTAAACTTCACAAGCCACAAACAAAACCACCTCTGAGACTAGAGCCCATCTCTAAATATGTTAACTGTGTGTTAAAGAAATATATACATTCAGTATATACTTATATTAAAGACACTTCACATTTTCTTAAAGAACTCTACATGTGGGCAGAAGATAAGGTCATTAGTAATTATATTTTAGTCACTTTGGATGTTGACTCATTACTTACGTGCATTCCTAATGATTTCTGCATTGACAGCATCAAACGTGTTTTACTGGAATATGTACAAATGGATGAGGTTTAAGCTCTTGAATTGTGTAACTTGTTACATATCATATTATAGGTTCATAGGTTCATACTAGGCTATCTGCCCTAGGACATTTATAAGCCTAGCCAGAGTGTGTGTGGCTTTCACCACTCCTTAGGATGAGAATACTATACCCATTAGTTTGCTGTGCCTCTGTCCAGCAGTGACACAGAGATGATTCCCGGGGTAAACCTACGATCTCCCATCCACTCGTCAAGATTTCTCTTGAACAGAGTCAGTGAGGGGCTCTGCCTCACATGGACTGGGATTCTGTTCCATAGTGTAGGGAGTCTCTGGGTGATGAATCTGTCCCTCCAGCATGTCCTATTTATATCCGTGTTGAGGTTTAAGTCTCTTGCTCTCGTGGCTCTGGTGGATTTGGATTTTTTGAGGTGGAGCATGTCCATTAATTCCGGGTTGGACATGGCCTTGTATGTCAGGCACAGATCACCTCTGAGCAGACGGTATGCGACTGAAAAGAGCTGGAGTTTCTTCAGTCGGGCAGCGTATGACATATGTTTGAGCCCCTTTATCCTTTTGGTGAGGAACTTTTGGGGTCTTTCCAACTGCTGCAGGTGTCGGGTAAGGTACATTCCGAATGGGGCGTTGTACTCAATCATTGGTCTGATAAGTGAAGAGTACAGGGGTACAATGACCTCTCTCCTGATCTGGATGTGAATCCCTTCATGATCAGGTGGGCAATGTAGAAGGTCTTCCTAACCACTTTGGCAATGTGAGTGTCAAAAGAGAGGTTACTGTCAACTTGGGTCCCCAGGTCCCTGATAACTTCTTCCATGTTTAATGGATTACCACCTATGTGGTAATTAGGGGTTACCTTGTTTTTCCCAAAGGGTATGACTATACATTTTTTGGCATTTAGCTTAAGGCCATGGCTCTGGCACCAGTTATCCATTTCTATGAGACCTCTCTGGAGGATGTCTGTGTCTGATGGAGTGTCAATTATGGTGCCCAGTTTGCAGTCATCTGCAAATTTTGTCAGCCACAATCCCCCTATGTTTGCCTGCACTTCAGAAAAATAAATGCCAAACAAGAGGGGGCCCAGGACTGAGCCCTGTGGGACACCGCTCGTGACCGGCTTAGAGTCTGACATGGCACCAGCAACTCTAACCCTGTGTGTTCTGTCCTTGAGCCAGTTTGCAACCCATCTTGTGACATATGGGTTTACATCTAAGCTTTTCTATGATGCCCAAGTGGAGTATTGTGTCGAACGCTTTTGCTAGGTCAAGGTAGGCTGTGTGAACTGCCTTACCCTCATCAATGGCCTTAGTGACTGTTTCGAAAAAGTCGACCCAAGTTCAAGAGGCAGGATCTGCCCTTGACAAAGCCAAATTGGGTAGGATCCAGTGTCTGTAGGTCCCCAATGTCTTTATTTATGAGTTCCATTATGATCCTCTCCACAGCTTTGCAGACAAGGCTCATCAAGCTTATGGGGCGGTAATTTCCAGGGTCCGTAGAAGCACCGCCTTTGTGGAGTGGGACCACAGTTGCCGTACGCCATTCTTTGGGTACATATCCTGTAGTAAGGCTAAGATTAAACAGCAGCCTTATGTGTGGGTTTAGTTCCTCATTGAGTTCGTGTAGCACACAGCCGGGGACACCATCCGGTCCCATTGATGCTGTGTTTTTGCTTTAGAGAGCAGCTCTCACCTGGGCATCTGAGATGTTTGGGAGGCTAGACTCTGGTGGGATAGATATTTCTCCTTTTGGGAGAAATTTGCACTGAACCTGCCTGCCAGTATGTTGGCAATGTCTGTGGGTTCAGTGATTTTTGCATCATTTTGGACTAATTCTGAGCATATCTGGGAGTTTCCACCCAGGTTTCTAACATAGCTAAAGAAGGCCTTATGATTGTCTTTTGTATCATTAGCGATTTTTCTCACAAAGTTGGCCTTGGATGATTTTATGAGTGATCGTAGTTTTTTTGCTAGTAATGATCAGAGATGCCTTCCCTTTTAGGGATTTTGCTCTGTCATGTAGTAGCTTTCTCCTCTTGTTGTAGAGTTTGTTTATGGCTGGGGTCCACCAGACCGGGCGCCTGCCTTTGGTGGAAAGGGTCTTGATTTTATTAGGGATTGCTTGATCCATACATTCCTGGAGGTGCTCGTAGAAGGCATTTGTAAGGGTTTCAGCAGCGTGGGTTGTGGTTTCCACTGGCTCGGGGGCCTTGAAGGATACCACTCCAGTCTTAAGAAGTGTGAAGTTTGCTTTTGAGAAGTTCTTCACTGTGGTCTTTTTTGCTGGGGTTGGGGGTGGGATGTGGATCTCCAGTGAGATTAATTTATGGTCTGATCTCACCAATGAGGGATATACTTCCGGTGTGGAGCATTTTGTCCCCATGTTTGTGATGATCAGGTCTAGTATATTTTCTCCTCTTGTGGGAACGGTGACTAGTTGTTCCATAGCATTTGAGTTTATGAACTCCAGGAACCTTTGGGCTAGGGTGTTGGGGCTTGGGTAATGTTCCCAGTCTATGTTTGGGTAGTTGAAGTCACCCAATATGATGGTGTTTGGAGAGACATTCATACTCTCCAGTGTCTTCAGGAAGTATATTAGGTAATAACATTTTTATTTTTCAAATACAACTATACCGACAAATTACAGGTTTTGCCACGGGCACACCTGTAGCAAATACGTATGTAAATATTATGTTTATGTACAAGATGCAAAATATTTTATCTTATTCTTTATACTTGTCAACCATTTGCTATTGCATAGGTGATCTAGTTCAGAAAATGTTATGACAATATCACCAGCACTCCATTTTTTTTAATGTAAATCGGCAAAATTTATTCTTCAAGGGCAGCAGGCACTGCATTTGTAGATGAAACACTGGAATGCAAAGTGGTCTATCAGCAGGAACCTCTGAATTTGCAATGGTTCTCTTTAATAGGGAATTATTCAAATGACTTTCTTCGGAAGAGACTGTGCATAATGACTTAACATACGTTATCAGGTAGTTAATATTTCTTACGCTTTCATACATACTCTATTTTTAAATATACTACACGTGGCTGCAAAATATGGTATGATACCTTTGATTTTCTTACAGTTCACCCAAAACTACCAATAAAATATATTCATAACAATAGGTGTACACAACCAAAGTGGCTATAACTGCTGGTGGAAGGGTGCTCTTTATGGATGAGAGCACCTTATGCTCTTATCTGGTCTTTTAAACAGTCTAATCTGGCTTTACAGGACTAGTGTGCATGTGTGTGGATGTGAATTAAGACAGAATACTTTGGCTGTTATTTACATTTAACAAATTTGAAATATGTGGCTTTGGTCATTACTATTAATTTTTTGACACGGAAATCTGAGAGGGATGTAGTCAACAATGTAACGACACTTGCCAGGTTTTGGGATGTCTGTGGATAAAACAACGAACTCTGCTGAACTAACAGTAAAAGTCATTAGGCTGTCTTTGCAGGATTAGAGTGCATTTGTGTAAAACAAATTGGAATACTTTACTGTGGTCATGTTCTATTATAATCAGACATGATGTGTATGCAAAGTAGCTGTAATTGTTGATTACAGACACTGGTGGACTACAACAGCAATCTGCGTGGCCTTTTACGGTTGAAACATTTGGAAATGGTTACTTTTGTAATTATTGGTTCATACATTTTGTTTCACTACTTACTGGAAAAAATGTTCAAAACTACAATTTTAAAACACATCCCTGACAAATGCTGCAGAATTAAACAAGAGATATCATTTAAAACAATAAGGAAGGTGAATCAAAGAAATTATGCATTTATGTATGGTCCTAAAAATCCATTGGGGGGCACAGTTTGCAAACAGCTCTGGGCTCAATATGCACTTAATCCACCACTGGCCAGATGCATTTATAATGAATGCGCGTTTCAAGGGAAGAAACATTTACTGTTGCTCATGCTAAGTCTGTTTTCAATGTGAGACCGTTTTGTTTAACAAATGGCTATCAGTGTTTGTGGTATAAAATAAGAAATAAAAGTTTTATAGATTATATCCAAACTCCTGTGATCATTGAACACCGACAGGTTTGAACAGCATTTACGGTAATTCACACAACATAGCAAAGTCACAGGACACGGGAATGGCTGTTGGACAGGCAGTCTATTAGACTGCCTAGGGTCCCCACTTAACTATGATCTGGCTCTGGCTTGCTGTAAACATCTGGTGAAATAGTAAGATATTAAATGTTACTGTAAACTGTGCAAAGTTACCTAGAAATACGCATTCACTTGGTTTAATTTTATTTCACTTTTCTTCACGGGGTTTGTCCGAACAGGTTTTCAGCAAAGAAAACCTCCAACATATTACAAACATTTTTAAACAGATATTTTATAATCTACATGAATAGACAATACACAATATACTGTGATCCAATTGAAGGCTGATTGCCTGTAGCTTTGTTATTTATAGTTGGTATGGTTATAATTTGGGTGAACTTGTACAGATGTACATTACTGGTTGGATTTTCAGACTTTATGATTTGCCGATCTATATTAACATTACTCAGTACAGTGGTTTCATGAAGGATTTTTGAGGCAAACCAGCAAGTAATATCTTCCATTGTTTTAGCATTGTTACTTGAGGAAAAAAGAAGTTATGTACTCACCATAATGTTCCATCTGAGTAGTTATACTTCATTTTTCTGCAACCTGTGGGTATACGGATCCGTATCGGATCTGAGCCGGCATCTTTTTTCTAGCAGCTGCTCCAAGCTCCGAGCTCCTCCCCTTACCTATAATACCCTACCGTCTCCTATCTTCCCTCAGATCAAGTTTGCTGCAACTAACAATATATATGCAACTCAACCCAATAACCAACCTGAAAACAGGATAAGGTCCGGGGGGATGGAAGGATGGAATGTTGCAGAAAAATGAAGTTTAACTACTCAGATGGAACGTTATGGTGAGTACATAACTTCTTTATCTGAAGCAGTTATCTTAATTTTATCTGCAACCTGTGGGACAGAGTCCCCAGCTACTCCGATCCGGGGAGGCCCTTATGGAAGGATATTCCTGAGCACCGCAGAGCCAAAGGATGCTCTACCCCTCAAAATCAGATCCAACTTGTAATGGGAAATGAAGGTATGTGAATTGGCCCATGTCACTGCTGCACAAATATCGTCCAAAGGTACCCTGGACCAAAAAGCAGCAGAAGTTGCCATGGACCTGGTAGAGTGAGCCTTAACTATACCAGGAGTAGATAAACCTTTTGCTTTGTAGGCATGTGAAATGCAAAGAGTGATCCATCTGGCTAAAGAAACTTTAGAAATAGCTTTTCCCATAAACACTTTGGAAAAGGAAAGAAACAATTGCTCAGTCTTGCGGAAAGACTTCGTTCTATGAAGATAAAAACGAAGTGGTCTATGAACATCCAACAAATGGAGTTTGTATTCACCTTTATTTTGAAAGTTGGGAAAGAAAACGGGCAGATTAATGGACTGGTTTATGTTTGCATCAGATGCCACTTTAGGTAAGAATCAAGGGTTAGTACGGAGAGAAACCCTATCCTTATGGAAGACCAAATACAGAGGCATGGCAGACAGAGCTTGAAGCTCATAAACTCTACTAGCCGATGTGATGGCGACTAGGAAAGCTGTCTTCCAGGGCAAAAATTTTAAGTCCACCGAAGCTGCGGGTTCAAAAGGAGGGGCTATCAATGCCTGTAAAACAAAAGTAAGGTCCCAAGGAGGTACAGAATTCTTGACAGGGGGCCGTAATAGAAACGTACCTTTAAGAAAGGCCTTACGCAGCCTAGAGGAGGCTAAGGCCATGTTGTCTTCACCAATGTGAAAACTGAAAATGGCTGCCAATTGTACTTTCACTGTGGAGGAACTAGCTCCTTGCTGAAAGATACCAGACAGAAGTCCAACACTGCTGGAACAGGGGCTGTAAAGAGATCTTTCTCTCTCTGTGAAGCCCAAATGGAAAAGCGCTTCCATTTACTGCAATATAGTTTCCTAGTGGAGTCTTTAAGAGAGGCCACCAGAAAAAGAAGTTATGTACCTACCATAACGTTCCATGTTAGTTGTCTTCATCTCGCCTTCTTTCTTGCTGGTTGGGATCAGAGCCGATCCTCAGCTCCGACTCAGCCATCCTCTATAGCTCGAGAGCTGTTTACTGGCTCGAGGCTACCCCTTATCCCATGATGCCTAGCGCTAGCTACCCAGATCTCGTTTGAAACAGCTAACCCTAGCCATAGCTAGAGAATGAACCTCTCCATACAAAATGCTGAGCACACCTGTCATATTCTAAGTCAGTAGAGGAAAAGTACAGTTTTGTACCTACCATAAATGTAGATGTTCGAGTGCTCATACAGCTGCAGTCATAACAGATGGGTTATCCTGCCGTCAGGCGGGTCCTTTGTCGGCCGAATTCCAAAGTCTAGGTCCGGCGTCGGTTGTCATCGCTTCCTCCCTGACGTCAGTGCGGCAGGGGTATAAAAGAAGCAGCAGATGCCATTTTCTTCAGTTTTTCTTGCCCCAGATGTCAGGTGCCCCCAGAAGGAAGGCAAACATAATGTTATGCAAAAATGCAATGTTGATAAATCAAAAACAGTGGTTGCAAGCAAATACACCATAAAAGAGTACCCCAAAAGGTTATATGAAAAGGGTTTGTCATAAAGCCTGTCCTAAGAGGGGTTGGAGGGAGGGAAACCTGGACTGCAGCTGTATGAGCACTCGAACATCTACATTTATGGTAGGTACAAAACTGTACTATGTTCATCATGCATACAGCTGCAGTCATAACAGATGGGTAGAATCCCAAAGCTAAGTAAGGGTGGTAGGCACTAAGTGGAACTAGGAGGGGCTAGGATGCCCTGCAGGACTGCTGTGGCAAAGCCCGCTCTAGATTTAGAGAATAGTGGGAGGTGATAGTGCTTGGAGAAAGTGTGCTCTGAACTCCAGGTGGCTGCTTCCAAAATATCCTTGGTAGGGACCTCCCTGAGGAAGGCTGCAGAGGTAGCTGTGGCTCTGGTGGAGTGGGATCTGATGCATGCAGGCACAGTTTTTCCATGAAATGAGTAACAAAAGCGTATGCAGTGGGCTATCCATTTTGAAATTGTCTGTTTGGAAATAGCCTTTCCTTGGGCACCTGCAGCATAGGACACAGAGTTGCTCAGATTTCCTGAATGGCTTTGTCCTGTCCAAACAATAACGAAGTTGTCTGTGAATGTCCAAGGAATGTAGTAGTCTTTCCCCTTTGTTTTGTGGATTAGGATAAAAGGTAGGTAAGTGGATAGTCTGATTCAAAGCTACACTGGATACTACCTTTGGCATAAAGGTAGGGTTGGTTCGTAAGGAAACTCTGTCCTGATGGAAAATGATGAATGGTTGCACAGTCATGAGGGCCTGTAGCTCCGAAACCCTGCGAGCTGAGGTGATAGCCAGAAGAAAGGCTGTTTTCCATGACAAGTACTGTAACTCTGATGAAGAAGCTGGCTCGAAGGGAGGAAGGGTCAGCTTTTCCAATACGAAGTTGAGGTCCCAAGCAGGGACTGGTAGTTTCCTTGTGGGTTTTATATTCTTTGCCCCTCTGCGGAACTGCCTTAAGAGAGGATGAGAGAATAAAGGAGGATCTGTGTTGTATTGTGCAGAAACGGCTGAAGCGTGGATCTTGATGGAGGAGAAGGAAAGTCCATTGTTTAACATCTCAGCTAGGTACTGTAAAATTTGAGGTATATTTATTACCCAAGGATTCTGTCCCTTCTTTTGATTCCAGGCACAGAATCGTTTACATTTGGCGGAGTAGGCCTTTCTAGTAGAAGGTCTTCTGGCCTCCAAGATGACATCCTACACCTCCTTGGAGAGGAGAAACTGTTGGGAAATCAAGGAATTCTCCATGCAGCTAGATTTAGAGTTTTGAGATGGCTGTGAAGAGTTTTGTAGTTGTGCTGGGACAACAGAAGAGGGACTAGAGGTAGGATCCATGGTGGGGAATGTGTCAGGCTCTTCAGGAGGGGATACCCTTTCAAGAAGACTTTGGCTGAAATACTTTCGTAAATCTCAGGAGCTGGCCGACCGGCACTTGCGAACTGCTTCTGCTTCGGGCACCGTGCGGCATGAAAGACTGAAGAAAATGGCGTTGGCTGCCTCTTTTATACCCCTGCCGCACTGACGTCAGGGAGGAAGCGACGACAACCGACGCCGGACCTAGACTTTGGAATTCGGCCGACTAAGGACCCGCCTGACGGCAGGATAATCCATCTGTTATGACTGCAGCTGTATGCACAATCATCAACCAGAGAACATTCAGCCAGTGAAACTTGAATTCCTCTCAGTCCAATAGGATAGGGGGATGGAGGGTGGGACACAAGAAAGAAGGCGAGATGAAGACAACTAACATGGAACCTTATGGTAGGTACATAACGTCTTTATGTTAAGTTGTCTATCTCACCTTCGTTCTTGCTGGTTGGGACAGCGTCCCTAGCACCTACAATCTGGGGCAGCTCATTGGAACAGACTTTTCAGAACAGTGGAACCAAAGTTAGCTCTGCTCCTGGAGATCATATCTGGCTTGTAATGAGAAATAAAGGTATGAGGGTTTGCCCACGTAGCAGCTGCACAGATAAGACTCCATGGGCAACCTAGACTGGAAGGCCACAGAGGTGGCCAAAGCCCTAGTAGAATGACCTTTTGGTTTGATAGATAACTCTTTGTTTCTCAGTTGATAGATGAAAGTAATAATGTGAGACAACCATCTGGATAAGGTCACTTTGGAAAGTGGGAGACCTTGTTTGCCCAGAGCATAGGAAATGAATAGTTGGGTCCTACTTCCTTACATCTTTTGTCCTCTGCAGGTAAAAACGCAATTATCTATGAACATCCAATTGATGTAACATGTATTCTGCCTTGTTAGTGTGGTTAGGAAAAAACACAAGTAGGTCTATAGATTGGGTTTAAATTATTTTCTGAGCAGACTTTAGGAAGGAAAGAGGGAGTAGTCCTCAGAGCAACCCTGTCCTTATGAAAAACTAAGTATGGAGGACGGACACACAGTGCCTGAAGTTCAGAGAGACATCTGGCTGAAGTAATAGCTACCAGAAAGAGAGTTTTCCAAGATAGAAACTTAATGGAAAAGGACGCTGCAGGTTCAAAAGGGGGCATAACTAAGGAGGTTAGTACCAAGTTTAGGTCCCAAGGAGGAGGGGGATCTCTCACTGGGGGGTCTAAGGAGAGTAGTCCCTCTTAGAAAAGCTTTACATAGCTTATGAGACAATGTTTGCATTAAACAACCCAACATGAAAGTTTGAGATGGCCGCTAATTGAACTCTGATTGTAGCAGTAGCGGACCCAGAATGAAAAAGTTCTGCTAAGAACTCC
Source organism: Protopterus annectens (assembly GCF_019279795.1). Lineage (NCBI taxonomy): Eukaryota > Metazoa > Chordata > Ceratodontiformes > Protopteridae > Protopterus > Protopterus annectens. Next base: position 495,960,768 of record NC_056745.1, read on the forward strand.
AAGATTTCGTGGACTGAGGTTGAAAAGGGATCTATGTTCCTACCCTCTGCCCAACAAGAAAAACGTTTCCATTTGCTAGCATAAGTCCTTCTAGTGGCGGACTTGTGAGAGGAGACAATAATTTTGCGTACGGCCGGGGAAATGCTGGGAAGCCTGGCTAAGGTTGGAAGTGGAGCAACCAAGCTGTGAGCTGGAGTGTTTGAAGGGATTGATGCAGCCTGCCTGACTGATGAATCAGTAGGTCTGGAATCGGATCCAGAGTCCAAGGCTGCTTGAGAAGGTAATGGTGCAGGAATGGGAACCATATCTGTCGAGGCCAGTAGGCGGCAATGAGGATAATTTTGCAACCCAACGACATTGCTTTCTGTATGAGTTTCGGTATCAGGGGAAACGGAGGGAAGGCATAAAGAAGTCCCTGAGGCCAATCGTGAACTAGAGCGTCTCTGAGAGAATGACCAGGAAGCGGAAGAAGGGAGATGTAGTTGCTGCATTTGCTGTTGAAGGAGGTGGCAAGAAGGTCGCAGCAAGGCTGTCCCCGTTTGTGGAAGATCAGATCCGCAACTACCTGGTTCAGAGACCACTTGTGAGGCATGAGAACAGCTCTGCTAAGCCTGTCCGCTATGACGTTGGACCTCCCAGGGATGTGCGTCGCAATCAGAAATCGTTGGGAGGAAATCGCCCACTGCCAGAGTCTGAGTGCTTCTTGACATAGGGGGTAGGATCTGGTTCCGCCCTGCTTGTTGATGTACGACACCACTGACATGTTGTCCATTTGGATTGCAATGGTCCCAGAAGGAAGAGAGTCCTGAAGAGCTTCCAACGCTAAGAGCACGGCTCTCATTTCTAAGACGTTTATATGGAGATGGTACTCGTGAGACTGCCAAGTGCCTTGGACTGTCCTGCCCTGATAATGTCCCCCCACCCTATCAGGGAGGCGTCTGTGGTCACTGTGGCAACCGGAGGGGGCTGAATGAAGGGTCTGCCCTGAGACACTAATGGGGAGACCATCCACCAGGAAAGGTGCCTTTTGCATGCTTCTGTAATCATAATCATGTGAGACATGGGAAGCTGTTGGAAAGACCACTGTGTGAACAGAAGCCACTGAAGGATTCTCATGTGAAAGTGGGTCAGAGGGATTAGAAGAATTGCCGCTGCCATGGAACCCAAAGTTTGAAGGACGAATCTGACTTGGATCCTTTTGCTCTGCATTAGGATTTGTACTTGCTGGCGAATTAACTATACCCTGTCTGGCGGAAGCCTTGCAGACACGTTCCTTGGTGTCTAAGTCTGCTCCAATATAGGTGATAGATTGACAGGGCAACAAGGCAGATTTTTCGAAGTTTATTGTAATGCCTAGCTGGGAGCAGATTGTGATTGCGTAGCCCCTGGCTTGCAGCAGTTGATGCCTGGTAGTAGCAGTGAGGAGCCAGACGTCTAGATATGGAAACACCTGGAATCCTTGACGTCTCAGGTGAGCCGGAAACACTGCCATACATTTGGTGAACACCCTGGGGGCTGTGGTGAGATCAAAGGGCAGAGCTCTGAACTGGTAATGACTGGCTCCTAGCCGAAGCAAAGGAATCTCCTGGAGCGCCTGTCCATTTTGATGTGACAGTACGCATCCTGAAGATCTATAGAGCACATCCAATTGTCCTGACCCAGAAAAGGTAGAATGGACTGTAGCGTGACCATCCGAAACTTTGTTCTTTGAACAGACTTGTTTAGTCTGCTGAGATCCAGAATCGGTCTCCAGTCCCCTGTCTTTTTTGGTACCAAAAAGAACCTTGAGTAAGTTCCGGATCTGTGTTGGTCTGCCGGGACTTCCTGGATGACTTTTTTCTAGCAGTTTTGAAACTTCTATGACAGCTTGGTCCCTCAGATTGGGTGGAACATCTGGAAGGGATTTGCTTGACTGTAAGGGTGGCTGAGAGAAAGGGATTTTGTAACCTCCGGATATAACTGACTGTACCCATTTGTCTTGCATTAAACTTTGCCAGGCTTTTGGGTACAGTGAAAGTCTTCCCCCGACTGCCTCCAGAGACGGGCAGCCAGGCAACCCTTCAGGGATGCTGGAAGGGCTTCTCAGAGAAGGATTCTCTGCTGCCCTGGTTCTGCGGACCCCCTCTGCCACGAGGGCGGCGTCTGTTGCTGTTGTTTCCTCCTCTGCCCCTGGAGGAAAAATCGCTGTGCGTGTCAGGCGGGGCTCCCTGGGATTTTCGGAACCACATTTTACCACTCTTCTGACCCTTGGGGTATGGTCTGGAAGGAGTGGAAAAACGGACTCTCACGGCGGTGTCTTGCCTTCTTGCTCACACCTAGTCAAAGTGTCTTTCGCCTGTGGTCCAAAAAGAAAGGAACCGTCAAAGGGGATGTTGGTGAATGATGTTCTAAAGGGTTCTGCAAAATTACACGGCCGCATCCATGCGTGTCTCCTAAGGGCCACGCCTATACCTACGGCTCTACTCGCACCATCGGCTGCATAGGAAATGAGCCTCATGGAGGAGTTGACTACAGAATTGAGAGTCGCCAGCTGGGAAAGCAACTTTAGCTTAAGCCCCTTCAGCTGATGGATCGTGAAGGGCATCTCCGAGCCCTTTAAGGAGATCCCTCTGAAGCCGGGTAAAATGGCATAAGTAATTGAGTGACCTCATAGAAAAGGTCGCTGAAGAAAACATTCACTTCCCATATCTATCCATAGTCCTAGACTCCTTGTTAGGAGGATGGGCAGACGAAGAAGTTTCCGTTAACTCCTTTTTAGTGGCTGCTGCTACCACCATGGCATCCACAGGAACACCTTTGGTAAGGAACTGCTTATCAAGGGGTACAGAGATAAACTTGCTAGGTCTCCTCGGGGTTGGTTCCACTGTATCCAGGGCTGACCAAGCCTTTTGAGCCACCACAGACATGAGTGGATCGAAAGGCAGAGAAACCCAGGAGGTGGAAAGTCGGGAACCGAACGCATCCAGGAATACAGACTCATCCTCGGTAGGGGCTAGGAGACTCCAGTTCCCCCTCTGCTTAAGCATTTCTAGGATGTCCGAGAAGGAAACATCTTCAGAGAGGGACCTCGGGGACCCTTCCGAATCATCTAAGTCTGTATCAGAAGCAACAAACTCAGGGGAGTCAATGTACTTCCTCTTGCACTTCTTACGAGGGGGCTCCTCTGAATGATCAGGGGAGGCCTCGGAAGAAGAGGAAACACCCAATGGGGTGCCCTGGATAGCAGGTTCTCCACGCTTGGGGTCTGGAGGAGGAGCAGAGGTTGGCGCAGGCACTACAGGAGACTGAGTCGGTGGGGTCGATCGTGGAGCTGACTATGAGGCCAGCACACTCCTCATGACATCGAAGGCATCCCTGCCAAGATGCAGAGAAGGAGCCGGTTCCGAGGAAATCAGAATCCTTCTCCGCACCACGGGAGACAGCTCTGAAGCCAATGTAGGAGCCGAACTCACCTGCGCCGAAGCTCCGAGAGGGAGAACGAGGTCGGGGGCAAGGGTCCGATGCTACTCACCCCCTCTGAGCAGACGAGGGAGCCTCGGCGCCCAGATCCCTCAACAGACAGCACCCATCAAGGGAATCGGAGCCGACGACGGAACCGAAGGCGAAATAGTTATCAGAGCCGACGGTTCCACGACTCGAACCCCAACGAACTCCGGAGGAGGAACATCGATAGAAGTGGATGGAGCCAACACCTGTTGAGGAGGGCTGGACAACATCTTGGCAAGTGCCTGTGACTTCAGCAACCTACTGACCACTCTCTCCACGTCGTGATCCGAGGGCCTAGAGGACCGAGAGGAGTGGGAAGATCTGTGACTGCACTCACTCTGAAGCAGGGGAGACCGAGGAGCCAAATGTATGGACTCCAGAGATAGGGAACTCAGACAGCCTCTTGTGGCTCCGCGATGGCTCAGAAGATTCTGATGGAGCCGATGGGGGGGATAGTCTCATCGATTCCGGCCGGAACCGAAGTGGCAGGTAAAGTCTGAACCAATGACAGCTCCGAGCTTGGAGCTGACGATTTGGTCGGTTTTGGGGATTTCACAGGCTGAGCCTTGGCCAGTGAATCCTGGGGCTTTAAAAGACCCCTAAGAATAAATTTATTTTTGCGCTCTTGCAGAACTCTTGGACTAAATGCATGGCATATAGAACAAGAGTCCTGCAGGTGCACTGCGCCTAAGCAGTAGACGCAAGAAGTGTGCCCACATTTTCTGACAGCATGAGTCACACTTCTTGAATCCAGACACCTTGGATTCTTTAGACATATCCGACAAAATACCTGAAGAGATACACTGATCTTAGCCAAAAGGCTGAAAAGCTATAACAAAATACCACAACACCAATAACAGCAAAAAAGGAGAAAAACACAGTACACTACAGCTAAAGCTAAAGATTTTTTTTTTTTTTTAAACTAAGAAACCTCTAACTTAAACGGCTACCTAAAGGAAGATAGAAGGAAAGCCTTGAAACTAAGAGCTAACCTGACAGAAAGGGATAGGAGGGGGAGGGGGAGAACTCTCTAATTTAAACAAGTTCTAAGGGGGAACTACAATATACTTAGCTAACACAACAAGAAGTAGAGACTAAAACTAAACAATAACTCTCGAAAAAAAAACACTAATCGTAGAAGAAAAGTTCAATAAGAAACTTAATACAAGCCTGAGACAGTAAAAACGACACCTCGCAGCTGAAGCGGCAAACGAGATCTGGGTAGCTAGCGCCAAGCATCATGGGATAAGGGGTAGCCTCGAGCCAGTAAACAGCTCTCGAGCTGTAGAAGATGGCAGAGTCAGAGCAGAGGATCAGCTCCAATCCCAACCAGCAAGAACAAAGGCGAGATAGACAACTTAACACTGGATTTTACCTGGGATGAAAGACCGGGATTCCTGGTGATTAATGGAATTGGAGCAACCAAGCTGTTAGGTTGAGGCTGCCCAGATCGGGCGGACGTGTCCCTGACTGATGGGAAATTAGATTCGGGCAGGGATCCAGAACCCACGGGGAGCTAAGAGATGAGACCAAAGGAATGGGAACCAAACCTGACGAGGCCAGAACGGGACAATGAGGATCACTTTGCACCGTAGTCGTCAAGCTTTCTGAAGAAACTTTGGAATGAGAGGTAAAGGTGGATAAGCATACAGAAGCCCGGGGAGCCAAACATGGACTAGAGCATCTCTGGGGACTTCCCCTGGTGAGGGAATCAAAGCTTAGAACTCGCTGCACTTCGGGTTGGAAGGAGATGCGAAGAGACTGCAGCAAGGCTGACCCCATGCCAGGAAAATCTCCTCTGCTACTGACTGTTTCAGAGACCACTCGTAGGGCATCAGAATGGCCCGGTTCAATCTGTCCACTAAAATGTTGGAGCGCCCCAGGATGTGCATTGCTATCAGACACCGACCGGTGGAAATCGCCCATTCCCACATTCTCATGGCCTCGTGACATAGAGGGTAGGATCTGGTTCCCCCCTGCTTGTTGATATACCAAATGATCAACATGTTGTCTGACTGAATTGCAATCAATCCCGAGAGGGAGGACTGTGTGAAAGGCTTCCAATGCTAAAAGCACTGCCCTCATCTCTAGAACATTTATGTGCAAATTGGTCTCTGTCTGGGACCACATGCCTTGGACTGTCCTTCCCGAACAGTGCCCCCCCCACCCGAGTTGGGAGGTGTCCGTGGTCACTGTGGTTTAGACTGGGGGTGATGCAAATGAGCATCCTTTTGATATCTCCGGAGAAGTTAACCACAAAAGAAGAGATGTCCTGCAGACGTGACTGATCTTGATCGGAAATTCCATGGGTAGGTCTAGCCAAGACCACTGAACAGCCAGAATCCACTGAAGAACCCGCATGTGAAGGCACGCATACGGGAGAATAGATATGGCGGCAGCCATGGAGCCCAGAGCTCGGAGCACCTCACTCGCCTTTAAAGACTTGGAGTTCGCCATCTGAGCTATGTGGCCCCTGAGATGTAGAATCCTGTCTGGAGTTAGGAATACCATCATCTACAAAGTGTCTAACCATGCCCCAATTAAGTCTAGAATTTGTACAGGTTGCAAATGGGACTGGTGAACATTGACTGTAATTCCCAGTAGGTCTGCTAACCGAATTAAATAATCTCAGGCCAGACACAAGTGATGCTTGTTGTGCGCAGTGAAGAGCCAGTCGTCCAGGTATGGAAACACCTGAATACCCTGAAGCCTCAGGTGAGCCGCTACAACTGCCATTACCTTGGTGAACACCCTGGGGGCTGTGGTGAGACCAAAGGGTAGGGCTCTGAACTGAAAGTGACTGGCTCCCAGCCAGAAGCGCAGAAACCTCCTGGAGCTTCTGTGTATTTTGATGTGGTAGTAAACATCCTGAAGGTCTAACGAGTACATCCAGTCGCACTCTCGGAGAGAAGGTAGAATGGACTGTAGGGTGACCATCCGGAATTTCTGTTTTGCTACCGACAGGTTTAATGTTGACAGGTCTAGAATGGGCTTGAGGTCCCCCATCTTTTTTGGCACCAATAAGAACCTTGAGTAGGCGCCTAATCCGGACTGATTGGGGGGGACCTTTTCAATGGCTCGTTTGAGAAGCAGCTTTGAAACCTCTAGAGCTGTGGCCTCCCTGTGAGCAGGTGGAACATCCGGGAGGTGGTTTGTAATATTTGGATGGGCAATGAAAGGAATAGAGTAACCTCTGGATATTATCTGAAGAACCCAGCGATCTGTCATAATGAACTCTCATGCCGTTGGGTGTAAGGACAATCGTCCCCCGACTGCCTTCAGAGTAGGACAGTCAAGCAACCCCTCAGGGCTGCTGACCGGGTCTATCAGAGAAGGGTTCCCTAGACCGGAAATTCCTGGAACCCCCCTCTACCTCTGGGTCGGTGTCGATCCTGTCCCCCTCTGCCTCTGGGGGAATAGCTGTCCTGAGAATCCCAGGAAAACAGATTTTCAGAACCACATCATCTTCTGCCCTATTTGATTCCTAGAGAAGGACCGCTGAGGGTTAGGGAAGCGGACTCTGATGGCAGACAAAGTCTTCCTGTCCTTTTCGCTCTGGACAAGTGCGTCACGTACTGTCTTCCCAAAGAGGGAAGAACCATCGTAGGGAGCATTGATAAACGACGCCTTGAAAGGGTACGCAAACTGACAGAATCTGAGCCAGGCATGACTCCTCACGGCTATGCCTGTCCCAGCCACTCTAGCTGCTCCTTCCATGGCATGGGAACGTAGCCGCATAGATGTATTTGAGACTGACTTCAGAGTAGACATTCTCGCCGAGAACAGCTGTCTGTCCTGCAGTGATAAAGACTCTGGGGGCGACTCGGCGAATTCCGAAGCAAGGCCTCGCTGTAGTCGAATCACATGTGCCAAATAATTCAGCGCACAGATAGAAAAAGTCACTGAGGAGTATACGTGCTTCCCAAACCTATCCACCGACCTGGACTCCTTTGTCTGGAGGGTGGACTAAGGAACTCTACTGTGCTAGTTCCTTCTTTGTGGCCGCTACGACCAACGTAGCATCAACTGGGGCTCCTTTCGACCAGGGTTGTCTATCAGGAGGAGGAGATAGAACCTTGTCAAGACGGTTGGGGATGGGCTCTACGGTGTCAGTCTCCTTCCATGCCCTCGTGGTGATGAGGTCCACCAAGGGGTCTGCTGGTGGGGACACCCAGGAAGGAGATGGGCCTGTACCAAAGGCCTCCAGGAACAATGACTTATCCCCAGAAGGTTTTGGGGCTGACCAACCTCCCCTCTGGTGGAGGATCTCCATAATTTCTCTGAAGGAGATGTCTTCGGGAGGTGACCTGGGGGAACCTTCTCCATCTAAGTCAGTGTCAGTGGTGAGGGACTCGGGGGAGTCCAAGTGCCTCCTTTTGCGCTTGCAGTGGCCCTCTTCAGTGGGACTTTCAGAAGGGAATCCGCAAGCCGCAGGGGTTTCCTCGGGGAAAATGACCTGGGGATCTTCTGGCACGGGCTGTCCCTGAGACAGGATGAAGGGAGTCGTCGCCAAATCCAGGGGGGCCTGGGTGGTATCAGAGGTGATGGGCTGTGGTCTCAATCCCTGGGAGAGAACCCTCTCCACCACTTCGAATTCCGAGGGAGAAGTCCTCCCCAGATCCGAAGCGGGGACTGGAGCAAAAGACAGGGCAGTCTGAGGTCCGAGGGAACGGGTCGGGTCCAAAAGGGTTGGAGCCGAAGAATCCATTCCCCTGTGTCCAACTCCCTGTCCGCAGCTCCGAGAGTCACTACGATCTGAACAAGTTGGATCCGAGGAACTCAAGGTAACAGCCAGAGTCGAGGTTGGAGGAACGTCGGCGCCGAGCTACCAGCTCTAAAAAACCTCGGATTCAACAGCCCTGAAGCACGGATCTGGGAAGAAGAGATGGGGTGGAAAAGAGGCATGAAGGTCGCCCCTCCAGAGGGAGAGGGACCTGGCAAGACTCCCATTTGAATTTGGGTCTGAAGAAATTTCCGCTTCATCCTGTCCATATCCATGTCTGATAGGCTCTGAGTCGACCTTGAAGAGGCCACCGACTCGGATCGGGCTGGTCAGAGGGGTGGAGGGCCTCAGGTCAGAATGTTCCAACGGCTCTGGTGAGAAACGCGGTGACCAGAGCCGAGGAGGAACAGGCCTCATGGTCTTAGATGGGGGGCTGAGAAAGAGCTCCCTGTCTGGGGATCTCTTACGATGCCTGTCTTTCTTTTTCTCCCTTTATTCTCTGCGTCTTTCCTTTTCCTTCTCTTTTTCTTTATCTTTGTCAGACTCACTGACTGAAGATCTGTCCTTCGAGGACCCATCACCAGACGAAGAGGGAGGTTGAGTCCCTGTCTGGGGTGGTACATTAGCAACCAAGGCAGAATCCAGCATGGCAACAGGGAGAAAGCCTTTGGTAACTAGCTTGGCCTTACGATCCCTAAGGGCCCTAGGGTTGAAGCCTGTACAGACAGCACACTGAGTGGATAAATGTGCCACTCCTAAGCATATCACACACACACAGAGTGTGTCCATCGGCAGGGGAAAGCTTATGGCCACACTCTGTACATTTTTTGAACACAGGCTTTGGCCGGTCAGCCACAGTCCTGCACTCAAAGGTATAAGTACTACCTTCCCAAAAAAAAAAACACACACACACACAGGTAGGGGAAGGGCAGGCCTAACTACTACTCTAATACAAAAAACTTTTTTTTTTTACACTAACGACCAAACGCATTACTACAAAAGGGGAGGAAGGGTAATCCTAGACAAACACACCTAGATATAAGCAAACGTTTCCACTTACTATCCCTTTTTAGCTCAGAGCAAAGGAGAGCACGATGCACACCACTGGCACGGCAAATGAGATCTGGGGGAAGATAGGAGATGGTAGGACATAACGGATACGGGGAAGAGCTTGGAGCAGATGCTAGAAAAAAGTTGCCGGCTCCGATCCAATATGGACCCATATACCCACAGGTTGCAGATAAAATGAAGTTAACTAATTCAGATTGTATTTATCTGTGATTTTGATTGTTTTAAGGGTCCTTGGCTTTAGCAAAGTTAGTACCATTTTTGAATTAGAGAACGTTTGGGGGAAAGGGAGACTTCCAGTGTGTTTCTGCAGAAAATGACACCGCCAGCTTTTCTGCTGCCTCTGTCTAATCTAATATTACAATCTGATGGGGAAATTTCTACAATTTCCATTTCCTGGTGGAGTCAGGTTTCTGTACAATTCAGATATCAGGGAGGTGTAGTGCTATCCACGTATCAGGGAGTTTGCTATATATACTTTGCAAGTTTTTATGGTATATATGATGACCAAGGTTGGACTGCTTTAGGTGTGGTATATGCTGTATAGCACTGAAAAGCCTGAATTGGTCAGAACTGTCACATCAACTAACGTATACACATTCTTAACACCTATAAAATTATCCAGCATTGATCTGCCTGTCCAGCACTAAAAACATTCTACATAATTATGTTCCCAGTCGGTCACTGTGAACCAGTGACCAAAGACTTACATACTTAAACTCACCCCCTTCTTACACATACAGATTCCTTCTAGCCTTCACTCTCTAGATGCAATAATGCCTCAATCTCTCTCTCTCTCCTTTCTTTATAGGTTAGGACAGTTTCCCTACACAAGATCAATGGCCTACCTAACTGGAAACTACCTGTACCCAGGACCCAATTTTGAAGACTGCCTCCCCTCTATTTGTTTTGGATATAATTCCTGAGAGTATGTCCTATTAATGCTTCTCTTTTTGTACCTTACAAACACTGTTTTTGTATTTTATGTTTTATTCCCCTGGTAGCTGCCTCTTGCACATCATCAGGTCGCCCCCTAGTTCTCCATCTTCTACCTGCTCTGCTGTTCTTCCCCTCCCCTGCCTTTAACAAGAAACTCTTCCTCTTAGAACCCCTATTTCTCTATGCTCCTAATCTCTACCTACCTCTCTCCTTAGCCTGCCATTTCTGCACTACTTTATCCTGCTGACCTCTGCTACTGATTTATCCCTGTGGCTATTCCTTCTCCCCGCAATCTATCCTGATTCAGTCTCTCTCCCCTGTGCCTGCTTTCTATTCTCCTCTTCCAGACGCTCCTGGCTCCTCTAAAACTTTACCTACAAGCTCTCCTGATACTTTTTCTTGGGTTCTGTAGCTCCTGCTGGTGTACACCGCTCTGTTTGCTACGCTCACTTCGCTCCCCTACCCTACCTCCATTCCCACCCAACCCATACCAGTTATATTTATACTATCCTGTCCTTCCCCTTCCTGCCCATGTCAGCCATCCACACTCCACTTCCTATCTGCCTCTAATCCCTTCCCTTCCTCACATTATCTAACCACTAACACCTCTCCTTCCTGCTTACATTTCCCACCTCTTACACCATCACTACTTAGTTTACTTCCTCCACACCTAACCTATTTTTAAATTCAAAATCCGTCTTACACTCAAAACCTAACTTAACATGCTACTTCTATACCTCTCTTTACCAATACTAACTCTACTCGCAAATCTAACCTATCATGTATATCTTTTCCCAACCTTTTCTATACTCTCCTACCACACCTACCATACCATTCTCTCCTTCCCACCCCATCTTAATCTCCCCATCTCTCTTCATCCTCACCTTTCACTGCTATCATAAACACATTATACTTGACATCTACCCCCACTCCTATAAACCTAAGCCTAAACTCCACCACCAGATTTTGTCAGTAACACACCCTATCAGTCCCTAGCAACTTACTACTTGCTGGTGACATTCACCCTAATCCAGGCCCACCCTCCCATACACATAACCCTACAGCCACAAACAGCCCCTCCACCCCTACATCATCCCACCACCCACTCCCTGCTCAACCTCCCTTAAATCAAACCTCACAGCACATACAACTTTCTATCTATGCCCTGAATATATTTAGCCTCACCAACAAAATCACTGACCTACATGTTTGGATAGCACAAAACACCTCACATATCCTAGCCCTATCTGAAACCTGGCTAAAACCACACATAAATAACAAAGAAATACTGCCACCCAGTTGCAACATCTACCGCTCTGATAGACTCAACAAAAAGGGTGGTGGTGTTGCCATTCTCCATTCTAACAGCCTTAACCTCTCCACCATCACCACACCTACTCCTGATTGCCACCCAGCTGAACTCATCATCCTGAACTGCCATCTAAACCCCCATTTGTCATTGCCTCCATGTATATTCTCCCTGGAAATAATATTCCAATCCTAGAACCTAACCTCTCTTGGTTCTCTCACAACATACCCTATGAAACTATCTTCTTAGGTGACATTAACAAAGACCGGACGAAACTTTCCACTAACTCCCCACAGATCTGCATCAACCTCTATGGATTCCACCAACTAATAAAATCCCCTACTTACCTACACAATAACACCTCTTCCACTTCAACCACCGACTGGCTTCTCACTAACCCTCCCAAGCTTTACCACAATCCAACTACCTTACCAAACTCTTGAGTGACCATCTTCCTACTAGCATACTACGCCACTCTTCACAGGGAAACAAACCCCACTCTTATAGAGACTGCCGTAACTTACATAACCTTAATACTACCCAGTTCAACTCTATCCTCACTAACATTGACTGGTCCATACTTAAACAACTGACTGAATGATGCTGTTCACAAATTTAATAGCAAATTCCTTGATATTCTCAACTCCCTAGCCCCTACAAGATGTATTAGAATCAAATCTAACTTTGCCCCCTGGCTCTCTAAAGAAACCAAATCACTCATGCAAAACCGTGACAATACTTGGAAAGCCTGGACTAAGACTAAACAACCTTCCCTTCTTCTCAAATACAAAAAACTTCGGAATCTTGTAAAAAGATGTGTCTGTAAGGACAAAAAAATCATATAATAACTCTTTCCAGAATAACTGTAAAACAAATCCAGAGAAATTCTGGTCCACCTTAAAGAAAATCCACAATCCCAGATCCCCCTCAAACCCCTCTCCTTACCCAAACAATAGCCCTCTAGAAACTGCTACCATTCTCAATAGACACCATCAAAACTGTCCAAAAACTTACTCCCTCAAACCACAACACAAACACCACCTATATCCCTCCCAAGCCTGTAAACAGTAATCTATTCTCCTTAAAACCAGTTCCAACCTCATATATAAAATCACTCCTTCTGAAGCTAAAACCTTGCTCTCCCTCCTCTGAAACCTACCACCCACTTTCCTCAAATTAGCTGCTGAATCCATAGCTTATCCAGTATCCATCTTAATTAATAGATCTATCCAGGAAGCTACAGTACCAAATATTTGGAAATCCTTCTTTACTACCCCCTTGCATAAAGGGGGAAACTCAACAGACCCATCAAACATTCGTCCAATTGCCATCCTCTCTCCAAATTCATGGAAAATGTGTACACTCTCAACTCCTAAACTATCTCCCCCAACATAATCTCCTCACACCCTCCCAACATGGCTTTCATCCTAACCACAGCACCTCTACAGCCCTCCTGTCATTTACACACGCAATAGTCAAAGCTCAAGACAAAAACCTCCTAGTACCCAGCCTCTTCCTTGACGTCTCCAAAGCCTTTGACACTCTCACCCTTTACTTCTGACTAAACTTTCTAACCTCAGTCTAGCTCCCTCCACCTTAACCTTCTTCTCTAATCATCTATCTGACACAGACAGCAATCTGTTTGTTGGCTCTCCTCTTGCTAACCCTACCTCTCAGTAACTACTGGGGTGCCTCAGGGCTCCATCTTGGGACCCCTCCTTTTCAACATCTTTACAAATTAACTATATACCTCCTGCAAACAATCTGTACTAGTCCAATATGCTGACGATTCAACACTCATCTGCTCTTCCAACAATATTTGACCTTCACACACTCACCCAGGGCACCTTTCTATCTGTGGAAAAATGGCTAGCTGAAAATCTACTTATCCTAAACCCTAAGAAAACCAAACTTCTGTTATTCCTCCCCCGGACTCTCTCTCACCAAAAGTCTAACTTTCTTATCTCATCCTCCAATACCACCAAAATACAACCTGACTCCCACACAAAACTTCTAGGAGCCATTATTGATGACGAACTTAAATTTAACCTACACATCCTTCAAAATATAAAGAAAACTCACCAAAAGCTAGGTATACTCTACCGACACCATCAATTCCTGACGTACAATGCCAGACTGTCCCTATCACAGGCTCCTCTTCTCCCCTCCTTTCTCTATGCCACCCCAATACTAATATTCAAACAACTACCCTGGCCAAATTCCAACAAACTTACCACTTATCAAGGTTCATCACTAACTCCCCACACAACTCCCATCACTGCCTCTCACTCAACTCACTACAATGGCTAGAACGCCCACAACTTCTTCTATCTCAATTACAAATTATCCACTTCATACTGTATAAACTATCAACCTGCCCTGTCCTGTCCTCCTTGGTTTCCACCTACACATCAACTTGTACACTTCGTACTTCTAACCAACAACTCCTTGATATCTACCAACCAAAAAAATATACTGGTAGATTACTTTATAAATCCACCCTATCCTAGGCATGGAATAACCTCCCATCCCAATTATGCTCCATTACACACCCTTTACAATTTAAGAAATAACTCAAACTTCACTTAATGACAACGAAAAGTTGTACTTTCATGACCCTACCTAGCCCCAATTCTACTCTGTAATACACACTCCATTACAATTACATACATATTTTTCTTTGAAATTCTGAATTTAAGTGAACTTGTAGTGTTTAGCCAATTTAATTGATTGCTTTTAAATCATACACTATACTATTATGTATGTTTTTAATTGTACACTAAATTGTTATGTATACTTAATCTGTATGTAATTGGAGATTTCCTCCTCAGGTCTCCACTGGACCTACCCGGTTAAAAAGAAGTTATGTACTCACCATAACGTTCCATCTGAGTAGATACTTCATTTGTCTGCAACCTGTGGGTGTCGGATCCGATCCGGCAGCTTTCCAAGCTTCAAGATCCGAGCTCCTCCCCCCTACCCATAATCCCCTACCAAGCACATTACCTCAGATCGTTTTTTTTGCCTCACCAACTTGACAGAAACAAACTCCGAATGATCAGAAAAATTCCCGACAGGTTCGGGGGATGGCAGGGGGGGGTCGGTTGCAGACAAATGAAGTATCTACTCAGATGGAACGTTATGGTGAGTACATAACTTCTTTATCTGAAGTAGTTACTTCATTTGATCTGCAACCTGTGGGACAGAGTCCCCAGCTAACCTACAAGAACCTGGGTGGTCCTTACGGAAGGATATTCCGAAGCACCGTGGAGCCAAAAGAAGCCCTACTCCTGGAAATCATATCCAGCTTGCAATGAGAAATGAACATATGAGATGAGGACCAGGTAGCTGCTGAACAAATATCGTCTACTGGAACCCTAGACCAAAAGGCTGTTGAGGTAGCTACAGATGTTGTGGAATGAGCACTGACGCCAACAGGAGCTAGCTTACAAGATGAAGTGTATCCCAGCATAATTCACTGACAGTCACTTTAGCAATTGTCTTGCCCATGGCTGACTTTGCATAAGAAACAAACAACTGGTCCGACTTGCAAAACTCTCTAGTCCTGTTCAAGTAAAAACGCAGTTGTCTGTGTACATCCAATTTGTGCAATGTGTATTCACCTTTGTTGTGAAAATTTGGGAAAAATACAGGAAGATTTATTGATTGATTAATATTTGATTCTGTAGCCACCTTAGGCAAGAAAGACGGATTAGTCCTGAGGGACACTCTATCCTTGTGAAAGATAAGGTACAGAGGTTTGATGCACAGAGCTTGTAATTCTGAAACCCTCTTGGCTGAAGTAATAGCCACCAAGAAAGCCATTTTCCAAGATAAGAACTTTAACGGAATCGAGGCCGCAGGCTCGAAAGGTGGTCTCGTCAAGGCTTGCAAGACCAGAGTGAGATCGCACGGGGGAACTACAGTCTTTACAGGTGGTTTCAAAAGAAAAACGCCTCTTAAGAAGGTTTTGCACAACTTTGTAGATGCTAAGGAGCCTATGCCGTCCCCCACATGAAAATGGGAGATGGCCGCCAACTGCACCTTGACCATGGAGGCACTTGCTCCCTGCCTAAAAAGCAGGGAAAGGAAGTCCAGAATAGTCGGAATAGGGACAGTAAATGGGTCCAAGTCTTTGTCTTTGGCCCAGATGGAAAAACGTTTCCATTTACTGTTGTAAAGTTTTCTGGTAGACGGTTTATGAGCCGCCACCAGAATGGCCTTAACAGGGGATGAGATACCGGGAGTCCTAGCCATTAATGGAACTGGATCAACCAAGCAGCAAGTTTGAGATTGACCAGGTTTGGGGTATGGCATCTCGTTGGATGCGAGATTAGGTGTGGACTGGGATACAGAATCCATGGAGGAGCCATACTGTGGGACCGCAGAAAGGGGAACCAGATCTGTCGAAGCCAGAATGGGGCTATGAGGATAACTCTGCTACCCAACCGACAGGCTTTCTGGAGGGATTTCATCATGAGTGGGAGGGGGGGATAAGCATAAAGGAGTCTGGGAGGCCAAGCATGGACTAGAGCGTCTCTGGGGGTCTCCCCTCTGGGGGGAACTATCGCGAAGTACTCGTTGCATTTTGTGTTTAAAGGAGAAGCGAAAAGATCGCAGCGAGGCTGACCCCATTTGTGGAAGATCTGCTTTGCAACAGACGGATTTAGAGACCACTCTTACGGAGTGAGGAGCACTCGACTTAGCTTGTCAGCTAATATGTTGGACCGTCCCGGAATGTGCATTGCTATCAGAAAGCGGTTGGTGGAAATCGCCCATTCCCACACTCTCATGGCTTCTCGACACAGGGGATAAGATCTGGTCCCTCCTTGTTTGTTTATATACCAGACTACTGACATGTTGTCCGTCTGGATTGCAATAGTCCCTAGGGGAAGAAGGTCGTGGAGAGCTTGCAACGCCAAAAGCACCACTCTCATCTCTAGGACATTGATATGCAATGCAGTCTCTAGGGAAGTCCATGTGCCTTGAACGGATCAATGCCCCCCTCACCCGAGGCGAGAAGCGTCCGTGGTCAACGTGACTTCGACCGGGGGAATCACAAAGGGCCTCCCTTCTTTGAGTTCCTGTGCCTGTAACCACCACATAAGGGAGTCCCTGCACACCCTGCTCAGGGGTATTGGCGTGCTTAACGGGTGGATCGACAGGGACCAGTGGACTTGAAGGGTCCACTGTAATATAAAAACAAATAGCGTAATATAATTTAATCGCCGCTTTCGTCAAGAGACTTCTTCAGAATGCATTTTAAAAAAGTTCAAACCATCATTTAAATAGCTCACAGATAATTACTTTCAATAATTCAATAAAGTCTGTCTGACCAGATGCTTAAAAACACGAATCCGTGAACATATTTATAGTATTAAAGTTCAGTATGAGACAAATGCTTTATTTAAACATTCATTGGTTTGTCATAATTTCAAGAAATTTATATTTTCAGTCATAGAAGTTTGCAAAACGGACTTGAGGGGTGGGGATTTTAAAAACTATGTGGAGCAAAGGGAAACCCTATGGCAAATAAGATTAAAATCTGACAAACATCCAGGGTTGAATGACACCATAAATGTTAAATGTTTTTTAAGAGAAGGTAAATTAAGCATTGACAAAAGTATTCAGATGGAGTTTTTCAATTAACATTTTTGATTGTTTTTTAATTAGTTTTATTGAATTATTGAAAGTAATTATCTGTGAGCTATTTAAATGATGGTTTGAACTTTTTTAAAATGCATTCTGAAGAAGTCTCTTGACGAAAGTGGCGATTAAATTATATTACGCTATTTGTTTTTGTGCAACTGGTTCTTCCTCCTTGGATTAACGTTGGTTCTTTAATTTGTGATCTTATTTGGTTTTTGTCCACTGTAATATGCGTATTCGCAGACGGGCATGAAGAGAGAGGCCGATCGCTGCTGACATAGACCCCAGTGCCCTCAGGACTAACTCCGCCGGAGGAGCAGGGCTCCGAAGAAGGGCTAACACCTGATACGACAAGCTGTTCAGCCTGACTGACGTTAGAACAACTCGGGAGATTCGGGTATCTAACCAGGCCCCAATGAATTCTAGGGCTTGAGTGGGGCACAGGCAGGATTTCTGCTCGTTCACTGAGATGCCTAAGTTGTGGGCCAGAGACAGAGCATAATCTCTCGCCACACAAAGCTGATACCTGTTGGTAGTGGTGAGGAGCCAGCCATCTAGGTAGGGGAAGACCTGAATGCCCTGGAGTCTCAGGTGGGCTGCAACCACTGCCATGACCTTGGTGAACACTCTGGGGGCTGAGGTGAGGCCGAATGGAAGAACCCTGAATTGATAATGACTGGCTCCGAGCCGGAAGCGGAGAAACCTCCTGGACCGTCTGTCCATTAAGATGTGGTAATACGCATCCTTGAGGTCTAACGAGCACATCCAGTCGTTCTCCCGCAGAAGGGGGAGAATTGATTGGAGAGTGACCATCCGGAACTTTTCCTTGGGTATGAACAGGTTCAGAGTGGAAAGGTCTAAGATGGGTCTGAGGTCCCCCGTTTTCTTTGGCACCAAAAAGAACCTGGAGTAATAACCCAATCTACGGACTGATCTGGGGGGACGGGCTGGATGGCTCTTTTTCTTAGCAGCTTTGAAATCTCCAAAGCCGCTGCCTCCCTCTGATCGGGTGGGACATCGGGGAGATGTATGGGTTTGGGGGGAAGGTTTATGAATGGAATGGAGTATCCTCTGGATATGATCCGGAGCACCCATCGATCTGTTGTAAGGGACTCCCAGATTGACAGGTGCTCCGACAACCGCCCCCCGACTGCCTCCAGAGAGGGACAGTCAGGCAAGCCCTCAGGGCTGTTGCGCGGGTCTGTCCGAGAAAGGTTCTCTAGACCCGAAATTACGCGGCCCCCCTATGCCTCTGGGCCGGCGTCCACCTTGTCCTCCTCTGCCTCTAGAGGACGAGTGGTCCGCAGCAGGATGGGATTGCTGAGACTTACGGAACCACAGCTTCTTTTGTCCCCTCTGATTCCTGGAGAAGGATCTTTGGGGATTAGAGAAGCAGACTCCGACGGCAGACAGCGTCTTCCTGTCCTTTTCGCTTTGGACCAGCGTGTCGCGAACAGTTTTGCCAAACAAGGCAGAACCGTCAAAAGGGGCGTTCGCAAAGGACGCCTTGAAGGGATCCATGAAATCGCAAAGACGGCGCCAGGAGAGATGTCGCAAGATGACCCCGGCTCCGCTAGCTCTAGCGGCTCCCTCCATTGCATGGGAGAGAAGCCGCATAGATGTATTGGAGATGGATTTTAGAGTGGCCATTCGAGTCTCAAAAACATTCTTGTCTGGGACCGACATGGACTCCGGGGGGGGTGCAGCGTATTCCTTTATCAAGTCTCGCTGTAACCTAATGGTATGTGCCATATAGTTCAGCGCCCTTATGGAAAAGGTCGCTGAAGCAAACATCCGCTTCCCAATCCGGTCAAGCACTCGAGATTCCTTATCCGGCGGGTGAACTGAAGAACTCTCCTGCGCGAGTTCTTTCTTGGTGGCCTCCGCCACCAACATAGCATCAGCGGGGGTTCCTTTGGCCCAAGACAGTCTATCTGTGAGTGGGCTGAGGACTTTATCGGGGCACCTAGGAATTGGCTCCACGGTGTCGGGCTCCTTCCAAGCCCTGGTGGTAATTAAGTCCACCAGGGGGTCGGCCGGAGGGGACACCCAGGAGGTAGATGGGCCTGCCTCAAAGGCCTCCAGGAACACGGACTCATCAAGGGAGGGCTTTTGGGCTGACCACCCCCCTCTGATACGCAACATTTCCATGATGTCTCCAAAGGAGACATCTTCAGAAGTGACCTTGGGGAACCCTCCGTATCATCTAAGTCTGTGTCTGTGGTAACGGACTCAGGGGAGTCCAGGTGCCTCCTTTTGCACCGATGTTTCCGAGGGACCTCCTCGGTGGGATTGTCCGAAGAGGGCTTGTCCACGGGTTGTTGTTCCTCCATGGGAACTAGCTGGAGGGCTTGGGCAGGCTGTCCCGATGGACGGATGATGGAAGACAGACCCTCATACAGTGGGGGTACGGGTGGATCCGAAGCCCGGGTCGGGGATCTGGAGGACCTCGACAGTACCCTCTCCACTACCTCAAAAGCCGAAGGAGAGCCACTCTCGCCAGCCTCTGAGAGCAATCTCCTTGGATCCGAGGAATGGATCGGGTTCGGAGCCGATGCAGTCGGCGCCAAGGCAGAGGTGTGCTCCGACGCCAACAGTGCCGAAGACACAGCAACTCCCTCGGATCCGACGCTCAGCCCTCGGCCCCGAGAGCTCAGGTCGGACAAGCTCGAAGGTATAGTCGGTGTGGAAGAGACCACAGCTATCGGCACCGACAATTCCCCGGGTCCGAAAGGGCCTAGATCCGATGACTCCGAGACCCGAAAATGAGTCGGAGAAGGAGTGATCGGGGCAAATATGGGGGCCGCACTCCCCCCAGAGGGGTGGGGGAGGCAAGAGCATCCCTATCTGCATTTGGGTCTGCAAGAACAGACGCATCATCCGATCCATATCCGCTTTGGAGATGCTTCGGGTCGACCCGGATTAAGTAGTAGAGGCGGGCCGGGAGGGCCGCCTCGAAGATCTCGAGGGAGACGTATCCTCCTCCGGCGAGAAACAGGGTGAACGGCGCCGAGAGGAGGGGGATCCGGAGACCCTCAAGGGAGACTTAAGCAGTTTCACTGGCGGAGCCGAAGGAAGAGATTCGGCCCGCCTTTTGTGGGACTTATGTCCTTCCTTATCCTTGTGCCTCTCCTCTCTAAGGAAAGAGGCACTAGTTTCCCCAGAGCTCAAACCTGATGAGGGAGGATGAGTCCCGGGTAGAGCTAAGGGGATAGACGGCGCCGAAGCAGCTGGAGCCCGAACGGGAGAGGAAGAAGCCAACTCCTGGGGGAGCTTTCCCGTCAGGATCAGCTTGTTCTTCCTATCCCGAAGTGCCCGGGGGTTAAAGGCCGCGCAGATCTGGCAGGCCTCTGACAAATGGGTTGCCCCCAGGCAAAAAACGCACTGAGTGTGGCCATCAGCTGGGGAAAGCTTGTG
Source organism: Protopterus annectens (assembly GCF_019279795.1). NCBI lineage: Eukaryota > Metazoa > Chordata > Ceratodontiformes > Protopteridae > Protopterus > Protopterus annectens. The sequence goes on from NC_056745.1 coordinate 495,981,359, forward strand.
GCCACACTCAGTACATTTAGAAAAAACGGCCTTAGGCCCTTCAGACATTATTCGCGCACACACCCAAACACTAGGGGGGGGGGGGGGAGTGAAGATAAGCTAGTGATTAAATTAACAAAAAAGGGACCAAAACTAGGACAAGAAGTAGAAAAAGGGACTAACACACACAACGACAACTTTGTTTGAAAAAAGTTGGTTTAAAACCAGCAATGATCTCACCCAGCCAGGAGCTCTTCACAGGGAAGCTTCTTCAGCCGCGGCAAAAAACGATCTGAGGTAATGTGGTTGGTAGTAGGGGATTGTGGGTAGGGGGGAGGAGCTAGGAGCTCAGATCTTGGAGCTTGGAAAGCAGTCGGATCCGGCACCCACAGGTTGCAGATCAAATGAAGTAACTACTTCAGATCAATTATCAATAAATAAAACCCATGTCTGTCCACAAAGCTAACAAATCTGCAAGGCATTGTCTGTACTGACACAAGGTTGCTAAGGCCTGGAACTCCTTACCTGTATCCAGCAGTTCTATACTCTCCCTCCCATCTGTCAAATCCACTCAAAGATTTCCTAGCTAAAATCTGGCTCAGTTCTTGCTCAACACTAGGATAAATTATATCCCTAAATGTGAACAAGTACCTTTTCATTCCTTATACCAGCTTACTCTCCCTTTTTCATTTCCTTTCTTACAGCTAATTCTCTTCCCTGACTTTCTCTCTAAATATATTACAAGTTTTTTTTTCCCTCACTTCATATTGCAATTCCTGTTTGTATTAGGCTACCTTACCTTTAATTTCTCAACAAACTGTCTAAGATTTCTCTAAATATTAAATGATTGTCATATACCTTGTATCAAGTCGTAGCCAATGTTTTTATATCAAGTTTAATTTGTTATAATTATTTAAACTGCAGATTTTTGTAGACTGTTCTTAAAATATTTTGTAATAATTTAGAGCTTTTCTCCCTGGGACTCCAATGAAAATGGGCTTCTACTCATCCAGCCTTCCCAGGTATCACATGTCAGTAAATAAATAAATAAAGCCACGTTTTATGGTTATGGAGATATAATGATATGGGTAGAGGAATTTTTGTTTGATTTTATGTTTAATACCAAATGTGTGAGCAAACGGATGTTGCTATGGATAAACTGTACTTGAAGAGTAGAAGGCTGTGTATGGCATAAAGATGAGGGAGATTAATGCAAAAGCCATGCCATTCTGGATAAAAATGGACAGTATAAATTTTTATTTACAAGAAGCCTGAAGCACCTTAAAAGAATAGAGGTTCTAATAATTATTGAATGCATTTGATCAATGTGAATTTTAGCCAAGTGTACATTACTACACATTCTGTCATCATAAACCTGACATACACCCAATAAGGAATCTGGTCAGTTCAAGTTTCACAGGGTCAAGGTTCAAAATTACATAAACTCAAAACAAAACACAACCTTTATAATTAGTTTATCTGTAATAAAAGCATAGTTCAAAATGTAAAAAACAGAAAAGAGCACATTAAATGTTTAAATAAAAATGCAACAGATGCTTGGTAATTCATTTTGATAAATGAAACTACAAGATCATAGTTTTAAAAAATATAACTCTCCCCCAAAAACAACAATAATAAATATTTGTTAGTTTATGTCCTAATATCCACTGCTTCTTGCAAAACACCAACAAAGAGTATTTTTACTTAAACTCCATAATATTACAACAGCATGAAGAAAAACGCAGAAAAGTACTTCGCCCCTTCCTCAAATATGAACAAAAGGAAAACAATGATGAGGAAAATAAGTAATCAAGAAAATTATGCTCATAGCATGAAGTTCACCTTCAAATTTTCTGTACTGTTCCCTGAGGGATTTCCAGGTAATTTCAAAGAGAAAATTCTACCAGTAGTGTTTGGGAGACTGAGGTGAACTACAACCAAAATGACAAAAAAGCAAAGAAATATTTATCAGACATCCTAAAAACCCAGAATAATTATGGTCAAGCAAAAAATAACTGCTTGAAAAATGTGTTAGTTCTTTAACTTTACAGTTATTTTTGTGAAGGGACCCATGTCCACTCATTTTCTGGAGTACATACGGCCCTACAAATTCCACAGTCTCATGCTTCCACACTTATGCAATCCCTTCCACAGCTTTTTCCTCCTAACTACTAGTGATCATCCATCCAAATACAGAAAAACTGCACAACCCTTTTCCTCCAAAACCACCTGCAAATGCAATATGGTGAAGCAAGTACTTCTGTGGGCAACACTTACTATATCCTGCTGTCAACACCTTAGCTGTAGGCCACTAGAACCATTCAACTCTGCCAGAATTGATCCCATTTTACCTGGGATGGCCCCACCCCAAAAAGGTTGGGGAAAAATGCTCACCATGCTCCCTCCCTGACAGCCCACCAACTCAGAATACATAGGGCTCCCCAGCTACATGACTGGATACCTTGGCCCCTATATCAATGGTCCAACCTTCCATTACCTCTTTATAGTCCACGTCAATGTTTACTTCACAAACAAAAAAAAACAGCAAATGGCTTTAGTGACTACTTTTCATGGTAAAATAATACTTAAACTATTAGATGGGTCAGTTATGAGTGACACATGCTCACAGATCTTTAAAAAGCTGGAAAAAACGTACATTACAATAGTATACCTCACAAGTAATATTACTGCAGCTAAGCATCACAGTTACCCCCCCCCCCAAAAAAAAAAAGAATGGGATGTTGGACAGTGAATATTACTTTTAACATTTAAACTATTTCCTTTTAAGATTACACACCTAAAGCTCTGCCAGACAAATACAGCTTTGCATGCTGCACTTAACCATAACAGTAAATGTTCAAATTACTAACTGCTGCAGTATCCTTCATGCTACATGGGCTGTTGTCTTACCCAAGACTCAACAATCACCCATCTTCCAAAACCTGTGGCTCCCTCTCACATCTTCACTCTGACTGTTGGTTAGGTAAGCCCCGTGGAAGGAAAATCAGCAATCAGACTGAGGATTCTTCAGGAGTTTCTTGTCTAAACAGTAAAACGGTGCGTACTCATCTTGAACCTCTAACAATATAAGAAACTATTTCATATAACGACATACAAAAATAAAGGATGGAGCATTGGTGTGGCTACCGCGCCAGTACAAAATTCAAATATCTTCTGTTATGGGCTCAAGCTCAATGCCAAGAAATGTATAGTTATCCCCTTTGGGAAAAAACATGTACTCGTGAATTATCACATAGGTGGCAGTACACTAAGCACCGAAAGTGTGATAAGAGACTTAGGGACACAGGTGGACAGTGGTCTCACCTTCAATAACTACATCACCATAACAGTCGGGAAATCCTTCTATGTGGCACACCTCATCACTAAGGGCTTTTCATCCAGAAAAATAGGAGGTCATTGTCCCACTGCACTCATCCCTCATTAGACCCATTATAGAATACAACGCCCCATTTGGTATGTACCTCTCAATACATCTGTAACAACTGGAAAGGCCGCAGAAATACCTCACTAAAAGAATCACAGGCCTAAAGCAGATGCCCTATGCTGACCGCCTTAAAAAACTCCAGCTATACTCTGTAGCGTATCGTCTACTCCGAGACTATCTCTGCTTAACATAAAAGATCATGTCAAACCCAGAGCTGTTGGACATGCTACACTTAAAGAAATCCCAATCCCTCAGAGCTACATGCTCCAAGGATCTAAATCTTGTCATCACAATAAACAAAACATGCTGGAGGGATAGGTTCCTGACCCAGAGACTCCACAGACTCTGGAATACACTGCCCATACATGTCAAGCAGAGTGCCTCTTTGGCCCTCTTCAAAAGGAACCTTGATGACTGGATGGGAGAAAGGAAATTCACCCCAGGGATCATGTCAGTCGCTCTGCTAGACAGGGGTCCAGGGAAGTAAATAGTGTGGGAAGAAATAGCCAGGGAATTGTTATGGCTAGGCTTGTATAGGCCCCTAGGGTCGATAACCTAGTACCAACCTTTGAAACTATGTGCAATTTACAAGAGTACTATGTTAATCATTCCCACTGGTGCTGTAGTCTTTTGGCTATTCGAATTGGTTACCAAACCTATCCAACCTAGCAGGAGGAAGGATATGGATCCAGAAGCAGCTGGAGAATTCTCCTAGCAAAGCCTGTCCTGAATCTAGAAAAATAATCCAGTTTGTAATGCCTTGTAAAGGTATGTACAGAGGAATGTTAAACTGGATCTAGAATACTTTCAGAGTCCACCCATGTTCAATATCCCACTGAAGAAGACAAGGCTTTAATAGAGTGAGCCTGCATACTGCCTGGAACTGGTACACCATGGTGGGAGTAATAAAAGGCAGTACAGGAGGACAGCCATCTGAAAATACTCTATTTTGACACAGACCATCCTCTGTCCCAGCATAAGAAATAAATATCTGATCACTCATTCTAAAAGACTTAGTTCTGTCCAGTCATTCTAAAAGACTTAGTTCTGTCAAGATAGTGCCCTGAACTGCCCATGCACATCCAGAGTATGTAGAATCCTTTCTTCCTGGTTCTAGGGATTTGGATAGAACACTGGGAGAGTTATGGCTTAATTCAAAGTAAACTACGAAACAACACTGGGCATGAATGAGGGACTTGTTCTTAATGAGATCCTATCTGTGGAAGACCATCCAGGGTTCACCCAGCATGACAGCTTCTAACTCAGACAATCTTCTTGCAGATAACAGACCAATGATAAGAACAGTTTTCAATGTAATGAATTTAAAGTCTGCTTGATGTGCAGGTTAACTTTTCCAGCACAAAGTTAAGATACCAGGAAGGAGTAACATGTTTACAAGGTCATCTCAGGTGTAAAACTCCCTTAAGAAATTGTTTTACTAGAAACAGAAGTAGAGGATCCAGACAGACAGACATACTGAAATGGCCACAAGATGTACCTGGACTGAGTAAGACAGGCCAGAGGCTAGTAACTCACAAATATTTTAGCACCAGTGGTACATAATCCCTGTTAGGGCCCTGGTTACTGGCTAGGCACCAACTAGAAGAATCATACACTTACAATATAGGACTTTCTAGTAGCACATCTTTGTGCTTCCTTTAGTACATTCTGCAAGCCCTCTAGAAAGGTGTCTAAAAGGAATCAGAATTAAATCATCCATGCAGTTAGCTGAAGATGTTTGAGAATGAGGTGTATCAACCTCATCCTTGTCTTGTGAAAGTAGGTCCAGTTTGTGAGGAAGCGTGTGTAAGGAAGAACCCATGTTGTCTGGGTTAAACGGGAGTCATCACAATGATTTCTGGAGAGTCCTTCTGAAACTTTTGAATTTCCCTGGATATTAGAGGAAAGGATGGAAATTCATTAAGAATGTTCCCAACCACTGGAATGAAAATGCATCTATTTTCTGGGCTTGCTTGCAAGAAGAATCAGAAAGTACAGTTGTGTACACACTTACCATAAATGTAGATGTGCGAGTGTATTCACTGTTGCAGTCATTACATTTGGGTAATCTGCTGGCAGGTTGCTCTCAGTAGGCCTGAATATCAAAGTCTTGGGTCCTGCATCTGTTGCAGTCTCCTCTTCCATGACGTCAGGTCGTCAGGGGTATAAAACATGCAGCCGATGCCATTTTATTCAGTTTTTCTTGCCCCAGATGTCAGGCACCCCCCAAATGGGGAACAAAAAAAAGAAAAAAAAATACATATATATATATATATATATATATATATATATATATATATATATATATATATATATATATATATATATATATATATATATTATATATAAATAAACAGCAATATATATGTAAACGCACTTTTAGCAACATAAACTTTACCTTCATCTAAAAACAAATACACCACAAAGGCTTTGGAATATAGTGAAGGAATGAGAAGTTCTAGAAAAAAGGGGGATGGCAGGTGGGTAACTCGGACTACAACAGTGAATACACTCGAACATCTACATTTATGGTAAGTGTACACAACTGTACTAGATTCTTCGTGTTTCACTGTTGCAGTCATTACATTTGGGTAGAATCCCAAAGCTACGGATTGGAGGATGGAACTAAATAGCATTAGGAGCGGCTATAAGGCCCTGCAGAACTGCAGTGGCAAAGCCTGCCCTGGACTTAGAGAAGAGAGGCAAATTTTAATGCTTTGTAAAAGTATGAACAGAGCTCCAAGCAGCAGTTTCTAGAATGTCGCTGGTTGGAACTCCTCTGAGAAAAGCTGCTTAGGTAGAGGCAGCCCTGGTGGAATGTGACCTGATTCCCTTGGGCACCGGTTTATCATGATGCAAGTAGCAGAAATGAATGCAGTAGCTTATCCACTTAGAAATAGTCTGCTTTGATATAGCCTTCCCCTCTAATCTTGCAGTAAATGCCAACAGTAGTTGTTCAGACTTTCTTAGAGATTTGGTCCTGTTTAAGTAGAATCTTAGTTGTCTGTGTATGTCCAATGAATGCAGAATCCGCTCCCCCTTGTTCTGCGGATTTGGGTAAAATGTTGGCAGGTGAATAGTTTGGTTAAGAGCCACACTGGATACCACCTTAGGCATAAAAGGAGGATTGGTCCTGAGGGACACCCTGTCCGGGTAAAATGTAATAAAAGGCTCCACAGCCATGACGGCCTGTAGCTCTGAAACCCTTCTTGCTGAAGTGATTGCCAAAAGGAAAGCTGTTTTCCAAGATAAAAACTTTATATCTGCAGTAGCTGCTGGTTTAAAAGGAGACATGGTGAGTTTTTCCAGCACAAAATTGCGGTCCTATGCAGGAGATGGTGATGATCTGGGCGGCCTTAAATTTTTGGCCCCTCTAAGAAACTGTTTTAGCAGAGGATGAGAAAAGATGGGAGGCTCCGTGTTGTAATGAGCCGAGATGGCAGAGGCATGGATCTTTATTGAGGAAAAAGATAGGCCCTTGTCAAGCATCTCAGTCAAGTATTGTAAAATCGGAGGAATATTTGGTTTTGCTATGTCCGTTCCTTGTGCTTGGTTCCAAGCACAGAATCTCTTCCATTTATCAGCATAACATTTTCTAGTACTAGGCCTTCTGGCTTCCAAAATGACAGCCATCACAGATTTACTGAGAGGAGTTGTTTGAATAATTACATGATCAGCCATGCTGCCAGGTTCAGAGTTTGGAGCTGAGTGTGCAGAATTTGATTGTTCTGCTGAGACAGTAGATGGCGTATTTGAGGCAAGTACCAAGGAGGGAGCTGAGACATGTTCCTTAGAAATGGGTACCAGTGCTGGCGAGGCCAGTCCAGAGCAATTAGGATCATTTTTTGTTTTTTCCTGTCTGACCTTTAGTAAGACCTAGGAGAAAAGGCAGAGGAGGGAAGGCGTAGACTGATAGGTTTTTCCACCTGAAGGACAGGGGATCCACTTTCCATGCTTGTCTGTGATAAGTCCTTGTGCAGAATTTGTCCACTTGATAATTTTGGGAGAGCAAATAGATATAAGTCTGGGCTTCCCCATTTCTGTGTTACCATGCTGAAGACTTGTGGATCCCGTTTCCACTCGTGAGGGTCCATAAGATTTCTGCTTAGGTCGTCTGCCAGAGTATTTTGTTTTCCTGGCAGGAACTGAGCTTGAAGATGTACTTGGTAAGTCAAGGCTGTGTTCCACAATGCCATGGCTAGTCTGCAAAGGGGGTAGGAATGTGTACCCCCCTGCTTGTTTATGTACCACATAACCGTGGTGTTGTCCGTCTTTATCAGTAATTGTCCTGGATGAAGTAAGTCCTTGATGGCTGTCAGGGCATTCTGAACAGCTAGCATCTCTTTCTGGTTGATATGCAGATGCATTTGTTTTGGGGTCCATATGCCCTGAATGCATCTCCACGCCAGGTGGGCCCCCCCCAACCGTAGTCGGATGCGTCTGTAGTTAGGATTTGGGTGGCAGGGGGTCGAGTGAATGACCGTCCCTTGTTTTGGTGACATTTCTATGCCCACCAAAGAAACTCCTGTTGTAGGCAGGGAATGAGAGGAATCATTGTTTCCAGACTGTGACAATGTTGACTCCATAAACTTTTTAGAAACCACTGAAGTTTCCTCATATGCTGTCTTGCATATGGAATTAGTAGAATGCAGGATGCCATGAACCCCAAAGCCTGTAGAATTTGTCTTGCAGATAACTGGGGTTTTTGTTGCCATCTGTTTGAAGTATATAGTCAGCTGCCTTTATTTGTCTGGCATAAAGTAAGCCATCTGGGCAGTTGTATTCAAGCTTGCACCCAGGAATGCAATTTTTTGAGAGGGAACTAGTTGTAATTTCTTTTCGTTTATTGTGTACCCTGGGCATGTTAAAAGCCTTTTTACAAATGCCAGATGTTGAAGAAGAATGCCTTTGTTTTCTGCTTGAATGAGACAGTCGTCCAAGTAAGGATAGATTTGTATGCTTTTGTCTGCAAAATGCAATTACTGGTGCCAGGCACTTTATAAGGACCCTGGGCACAGTAGATAAGCCAAAGGGCAGTGTGGAGAATTGGTAATGCATAAAACCTGCCTTGAAGCGGAGGTATCTTCTGCATGATTTCCTTATTGGGATATGCAGGTATGCCTCTTTTAAGTCTAGAGTCACTAACCAAGCGTTCTTGCCCAGCATGGGCAGTAGCTGTTGTAAAGTCAGCATTTTGAATTTTGGAATGCCCAGAAACGTGTTCAAAATCGATAAGTCCAGAACTGGGCACCAGGCCTGGTCTTTTCTGGGTACCAGGAACAGTCTTGAATAAAAACCTTATCCTTTTTCCTGTTCTGGTACTGGTTGAATATCCCCCATATCCATGAGGGACATAACCTGTTTCTGAGCCTCTGCCCATTGATTTTGTGGCAGATCTGGCTAACCATTTGGAATTGGCAAAGTATGGAAATGAAATCTGTACCCCTGGGATACTATGTTTATAATACCCACTTGTTCTGGGTAATTAACTGCCAATTTTGAGCATGAAGTGCTAATTTTCCCCCCAAGGGGGCTGCCAAATAAGACAAGTACTTGGTGATGGTAGAGGAAAGTCATTGAGACTGCTTACTGTAGGGTCGTGCTTTGTTTCCCCCAGATTTGGAGGTAGAGGCACCCCAATGCTTTCACCTGTAAGAACCCCGTGATTGGTATCTAGAACCTTTTGAGCATCTGGATTTGCCTTGAGAGGTCCTGTTGGACACAGGAAAGGACCAATTTTTAGTAGGCCAGTGCCTACTGTATCTGGGTGGCTGCACTTGTAAGAAATCTTTTACAGATGGCATAGATTTAGCTTTGTCTTCCATTTTCTTTAAAACCTCTTCTGCCTTATTACCAAACAGAGTATCATGCTGTAAAGGGGCATCCAACAATTTAGCTTTAACATGATCAGGCAGATTTTTGCTCCTTGAGCCAGGAATGCCTTCTAATCACAGATCCAGTAACTGCGGCCCTGCAAGAGGCCTCCAAGGAATCCAAACCACATTGCAAAGTATGCTTTCCAACCTGTTCTGCTGCATGCAATATTTCCTGTAATTCTTTATTTTCCACACAATCAGAAATCAACATCATTTTCTGTTTCAATAGGCCAATAACATGCTGTTGATATTTACGCATATGAAACTGGCAGTTTAAGGCCCTAATTGCCAAGGTTGCAGACGTATAAACCTTCTTTCCCCATCTATCCAGTGCCCTGGAATCTCTATCAGAAGGGGTAGGATTTTTGGCTGTAGAGGCCTTTACACATTTGGGACCCTGTGAGATAGTTTCAGGGTCAGCAGCAGGATTTTTGAATATAAATTTGTGGGAGTCAGGAACTCTGTAACATCTGTCTGGCTTACTAGGAGCTGGAGGTAGGGAATCAGGAGTCATGCTTGATTCCGAAAACACATCAACAATGTCTAATACAGGAGGTATAGCCAAAGGCCTATGCTGAGGAAGAAAAAGGAAATCCCTAAGCCTCTTTTTTGATTCAAAGAAATCCTGACTCTCTCAAAGAAAACATTCCCTTAAAGTATTCAAGGTTTCTCCAAAAGAATAATCCTCAGGAGGAGATGCAGAAGGGATGGATTCTTCTGCATCTGAATCCTCAAAGGGTGGTATAGAAAATTTCTGATCAGAAGAAATAGAAACCTGATCTGAAGATTCATAATCAGTGTCTTGTCTAGGCCTTTTAGCGGGGGGGGGGGGTTAGGAACCCCTGATCAAGGTAATTAAGTCCTCAGACATTTTGATCATCTGTTTTTTAGGTATAGGGGCATGAGCACGTGGCTCATGCGTCTTTTTTTAGACTTAGAAATTGTTTTTGTTTTACTTTTTGAAGCTGGCGTCGGTTTTGTATAAAAATGTTGAGGCCTGAAAACACCCTCAGAAGCCGGTGCCTGCTCAGCGGCTCCGGTACCATCCGAGGGAGAGACATTTGTGGGTTCAATACTCTGAGAATCTCACGGCATACCGGACTCCGCATGGGTCTCGGTAGAGGCCTGCGACTCAAACGTAGTGGGTATCAGGGGCTGCAAAAGCGCCTCACTGAGTACCGGCGAACCAGCGACTGGCTTAGGAGAAGCTTTGTCGTCGGTTTTGGACCTCGATGGTCTGTCTCTGTCTTGTTCTTTGCGTTTTTTGTGTACTCCGGTAGTCGGATTGCTATCAGATGACATTTCAGGGTAATTAAATCTGGATCCAAAATATTTTGGAGCAAAAATATGCCGATGCTTAATAGCACAAAACCGACAGCAAGGCACGCTATGATCTGGGCCTAGGCAAGGAATACCGTACAAATGAAAATCCTTATGAGGTATTTGCTTCCCACAAGTAATGCAGTTATTAACTTTTACTGACATCAGTAAGGAGCAAGAAAAAGTTTCCCCAAAGGGGTACTTAGCTTTAATTGAAGACTTCAGTTCTGAAACTCGAATGCGAAAATTTCAGGAGTCTGTCAACCGGCACTTGCAAACTGCTTCTGCTTTCGGCACCGCGCGGCAAGAAAGACTAAATAAAATGGCATCGGCTGCATGTTTTATACCCCTGACGACCTGACGTCATGGAAGAGGAGACAGCAACCGACGCAGGACCCAAGACTTTGATATTCAGGTCGACTGAGGGCAACCTGCCAGCAGATTACCCAAATGTAATGACTGCAACAGTGAAACACGAAGAAGATCAGAAATTGTTCAGTTACCTGTTTAGAAAGGAGGCAAACAGATCTACTTGAGATGTTCCTCGCAACAGGATCAATTCCACATCTCCAGGCTAACTACACCCACATACTATATCCGAAGGCAGGAAGAGGAGAGAAATGCTAGGAGTGTGGTAGTGAGGGTAGGAACTTTGAATGTTGGCAGTATGACTGGTATAGGGGGAGAGCTAGCCGATATGATGGACAGAAGGAAAGTTGATATACTGTGTGTGCAAGAGATCAGATGGAAGGGGAGTAAGGCTAGGTGTATCAGAGGCGGGTTCAAATTATTCTATCATGGTATGGATCGGAGGAGAAATGGGGTAGGGGTTATCCTGAAGGAACAGTATGCTAACAGTGTTTTGGAGGTGAAAAGAGTATTGCATAGAGTGATGTTTATGAAGCTGGAAATGATGGTGTAATGACAACTGTTGTTAGTGCATATGCTCCACAAGTTAGGTGTGCGATGGATGAGAAAGAAAAATTCTGGAGTGAGTTTGATGAAGTGGTGATGACTGTACCCAAGGTTAAGAGAGTGGTGATTGGAGCAGATTTCAATGGGCATGTTGGTGAAGGGAACAGAGAGGACGAGGAAGTGATGGGTAAGTATGGTGTTAAGCAAAGGAATGCAGAACGTCAGATGGTAGTGGATTTTACGAAAAGGATGGACATGGCTGTGATTAATACATATTTTAACAAGAGGAAGGAGCATAGGGTGACATACAAGAGTGAAGGAAGATGCACAGAGGTGAATTATATCCTATGCAGGAGGGCCAGTTTGAAGGAGATTGGGGACTGTAAAGTGGTGACAGGAGAAAGTGTAGTTACGCAGCATAGAATGGTGGTCTGTAGGATGACGTTGGTAATCAAGAAGAGGAGGAGTGTGAGGGCAGCACCAAGTATCAAATGGTGGAAACTGAGAAAGGGTGATTGTGAGGTGGAGTTCAGGGAAGAGTTAAAACAGGCACTGGGTGGCAGTGAAGAGTTACCGAATAGCTGGGTAACTACAGCAGAGCTAGAAAGGTGTTTGGTGTGACATCTGGACAGTGGAAGGAGGACAAGGAGAACTGGTGGTGGAATGAGGAAGTACAGGAGAGTATACAGAGAAAGAGGTTGGTGAAGAAGTGGGATTGTCAGAGAGATGAAGAAAGTAGACAGGAGTACAAGGAGATGAGGTGCACTGCAAAGAGGTAGGTGGCGAAGGCTAAGGATAAGGCGCATCAAGTGTTACATGAAAGGTTGAACACTAAGGAGGCAGAAAAGGACATGTACCGAATGGCTAGACAGAGGGACCGAGCTAGGAAATATGTGCAGCAGGTAAGGGTGATAAAGGATAATGAGGGAAATGTACTCAAAAACGAGGTATGTGTATTGAGCAGATGGAAACAGTACTTTGAGGGGCTGATGAATGAAGAGAATGAGAGAAGGTTGGATGATATTGGGATAGTGAATCAGGAAGTGCAACGGATTAGCAAGGAGGACGTAAGGATAGCTATGAAGAGGATGAAGAATGGAAAAGCTGTTGGTCCAGATGACATATCTGTGGAAGCATGGAGGTGTTCAGGAGAAATGGAAGTGGAGTTTTTAACCAGATTGTTTAATGAAATTTTGGAAAGTGAGAGGATGCCTGAGGTGTGGAGAAAATGTTTTGGTACCGATTTTTAAGAATAAGGGTGATGTGCAGAGCTGTAGTAACTACAGAGGGATAAAACTGATCGGTCACAGCATGAAGTTATGGGAAAGAGTAGTGGAAGTTAGGTTAAGAAGGGAGGTGATGATTAGTGATCAGTACGGTTTCATGCCAGGAAACAGCACTACAGATGCGATATTTGCTCTGAAGAGTGATGAGAAGAAGAACAGAGAAGGAGGGGAGGAGGAGTGTTGTTCTGTGTTTTTAGAGAAGCATATGGACAGGGTGCCTAGAGAGATTGTGGTATTATGTATGGAGGAGTGGCAGAGGAGAAGAGAGTAAGGTGGGATATGATGGGTATATGTACAGGTTGTGTGTGGACATGTGAGAGGAGGTGGGAGAGAGTGAGCTACGGGGGGAGTGAGGATTACATCATCAGAGGGATAAAACTGATCGGTCACAGCATGAAGTTATGGGAAAGAGTAGTGGAAGTTAGGTTAAGAAGGGAGGTGATGATTAGTGATCAGTACGGTTTCATGCCAGGAAACAGCACTACAGATGCGATATTTGCTCTGAGAGTATTGATGGAGAAGTACAGAGAAGGTCAGGAGGAGTTGCATTGTGTCTTTGTGGACTTAGAGAAAGCATATGACAGGGTGCCCAGAGAGGAGTTGTGGTATTGTATGAGGAAGTCAGGAGTTGCAGAGAAGTATGTAAGAGTGGTACAAGATATGTACGAGGGTAGTGTGACAGCAGTAAGGTCTGCGGTGGGAGTAACAGATGCATTTAAGGTGGAGGTGGGATTACATCAAGGATCAGCTCTGAGCCCTTTCTTATTTGCAATGGTGATGGACAGGTTGATAGATGAGATCAGACAGGAGTCCCCGTGGACTATGATGTTTGGAGATGACATTGTGATTGGTAGTGAGAGTAGGGAGCAGGTAGAGGAGACCTTGGAGAGGTGGAGATATGCTCTAGGGAGGAGAGGAATGAAGGTCAGCAGGACTACGACAGAATATGTGTGTGTGAATGAGAGGGAGGCTAAAGGAATGGTGAGGATGTAGGGAGTAGAGTTGGCAAAGGTGGATGAGTTTAAATACTTGGGATCAACAGTTCAAAGTAATGGCGAGTGTGGAAGAGAGGTGAAGGAGAGAGTACGGGCAGGATGGAGTTTGTGGAGAAGTGTGACAGATGAGTACCAGTAAGAGTGAAATAAGAAGTTATGTACTCGCCATAACGTTCCATCTGAGTAGGTGACTTAATTTGTCTGCAACCTTTGGGTCTTGGATCCGAACTCGGATCCGAGCTGGCAACTTATTTCATAGCTTAGAGATCCGAGCTCCTAGCTCCTCCCCTTACCCATAATCCCATGCCAACTCTGACTGACCTCAGATCAAGTTTGCCCGTATACAAAAAAGCCGAAGGCAAATGCATCCCGAAGGATACAACAGAAGGACATACAGGAACAAGAAAATTTCTGAGGGCCAGGGGAAAGGAGGGGGGGGGATGGTTGCAGACAAATGAAGTCACCTACTCAGATGGAACGTTATGGTGAGTACATAACTTCTTAATCTGAAGTAGGTACTTCATTTGTCAGCAACCTTTGGGACAGAGTCCCCAGCTACCTGAATCTTGGGTGGCCATCATGGAAGGATGTTCCGGAGCACTGCAGAGCCAAAGGACGCTCTCCCTCTGGAGATAATGTCCAGCTTATAATGGTTGATAAAGGTATGAGATGAGGCCCAAGTGGCCGCGGAACAAGTATCATCCAGTGGAACTCTAGATCTAACGGCTGCAGAGGTAGATACAGAACGAGTAGAATGCGCACAAATTCCCTGAGGTGCAGGCCACCCAGAAGTGTCATAGGCCAAGAGAATGCACTGTGAGACCCATCGTGACAAAGTGATCTTAGAGACAGATTTACCTAGGTTAAATTTGGAAAAGGAAATGAACAACTGGTCGGATTGCCTATGACCAGCAGTCCTGTGAATGTAGAAGCGCAGTTGTCTGTGCACATCTAAGGAATGAAGTTTGTATTCTTCCTTGTTCTGATACTTAGGGAAGAAAACTGGTAGGTTAATGGACTGATTGATATTGGCCTCTGAAGTCACCTTGGGAAGAAAAGAAGGATTGGTCCTGAGGTACACTCTATCCTGATGAAAGGCCAAGTATGGGGGTTTCACACAAAGGGCCTGAAGCTTGGAAACTCTTTTCGCCGAAGTAATAGCTACTAGGAACGCCGTTTTCCAAGAAAGGTACTTAATATCGACCAAGGCAGCTGGTTCAAAAGGGGGAGCTGTCAAGGCCTGTAAAACTAGAGCTAAATCCCAAGGGGGTACAATTTCCCTGATAGGTCTGAGCAAGAAAGTACCCTTGAGAAAGGTCTTACACAATTTCGCTGTAATCAAGGGGCCCGATTCATGCCCCACATGGTAATAAGAAATAGCTGCTAGTTGAACCTTGACCGTAGAGCAGCTAGCCCCCTGATGGAACAGACCTGTAAGGAACTCCAAGACAGACGGTAACGGGGCTGTGAAGGGATCTAAGTTATTATTCTCCGCCCAGATGGAGAAGCGTTTCCACTTACTACGATAGACTTTCCTAGTGGAAGGTTTATGTGCTGCTACGAGAATGGCTTTAACCGGTGAAGAGATTCCGAGAGTCCTGACTAGGAGTGGAACTGGAGCAGCCATGCTGTCAGCTTGAGGTTGTCCAGATTTGGGATCGGGAGGTCTAGGGGATGAGATATTAGATCCGGGAGGGGATCTAGAATCCAAGGCGGATTTACCAGGTGAGACCATAGGTAAGGGAACCACGTTTGATGAGGCCAGAATGGGGCAATGAGGACCATCCTGCTCCCCAACCGACTGGCTTTCTGTATGAGTTTCAGCATCATGGGCAGGCATAAAGTAGACCGGGGGGGCCAAGCATGCACCAGAGCATCTCTCGGGGATTCCCCGACGGGGGGAATTAGAGCAAAGTAGCTGTTGCATTTTGTATTCAAGGGAGAGGCAAAGAGATCACAACAGGGTTGCCCCCACATGGCAAAAATTCGCTTCGCTACCTGGGGGTTGAGAGACCACTCGTAAGGGGAAAGGAGGGTGTGGCTGAGTCTGCCCGCCAGTATGTTGGACTGTCCCGGAATGTGCGTTGCAACAAGAAAGCGGTTGGTAGAAATCACCCATTCCCACACTCTCATGGCCTCTTGACAAAGAGGACAGGACCTGGTTCCCCCCTGTTTGTTGATGTACCAGACCACTGACATGTTGTCCGTCTGTATTGCAATAGTCCCTACCGGAAGAAGGTTCTGTAGTGCTCGCAACGCCAATAGCACCGCCCTCATCTCCAGGACACTGATATGCAGGGAGGTCTCTGTGTCGTTCAACGTGCCTTGGACTGTCTTGTCTGCACAATGCCCCCTCCCCACCCGAGGCGGGAGGCATCCGTGGTCACCATGGCGAGGGGAGGAGGCGTGGAGAAGGGATGTCCTGTATGGAGATCCAGGGATTGGAGCCACCATACGAGAGCCGTCCTGCATGCCTTGCTGATGGAAATAGGATGGTTCGGGGGGTAACGATGAAACGACCATTGGACTTGAAGGGTCCATTGCAGTACCCTCATGTTCAGACGAGCCAATGGCAAGAGAGTAATTGCTGCTGCCATGGAGCCTGGAGCCCTCAGGACCAATCCCGCCGGTGGAGCTGTAGATTGGAGGATGGCCTGTACATGCAGCCTCAGGTTCTGAAGACGTTCCGCGGTCAGAAATGCTAGGAGATTTCTTGTGTCCAATTTGGCCCCTATAAACTCTATCACCTGGGTAGGAGCAAGAGAGGATTTGTTCATGTTGATGGTGATGCCCAGCTGGGGGGCCAGCCGGAGGAAGTAGTCCGTAGCTGAGCAAAGTAAATGCCTTGTCGGGGCAGTCAGGAGCCAGTCGTCCAGGTATGGAAACACTTGCATTCCCTGGAGTCTCAGGTGGGCCCCTATCACTGCTAATACTTTGGTAAACACCCTGGGGGCTGTGGTGAGACCAAAGGGAAGGACCCTGAACTGGTAGTGACTGGCTCCTAGCCAGAAGCGGGGAAACCTCCTGGATCGTCTGTCCATAAGAATGTGGTAGTACGCATCCTTGAGGTCTATAGAGCACATCCAGTCGTTCTCCCGCAGTAGGGGGAGAATGGACTGAAGAGTGACCATTTGGAATTTTTCTTTGGTTACCGACAGGTTCAGAAGGGAGAGGTCTAGGATTGGTCTTAAGTCCCCCGTCTTTTTTGGCACCAGAAAGAACCTGGAGTAAAACCCTAATCCAAGCTGGTCTGGGGGGACGGGTTGGATGGCTCCTTTTTCTAGCAGTTGCTGGATCTCTGCAGCTGCTGCCTCCCTCTGATCTGGTGGTACATCGGGGAGGCTGGGGACATGATATATGGGAATTTTTAGAACAAAAAAGTTGTCACTTAACTACCACACGCCAGGAGCTCAGGAATCTAGAAGCGTACGCAAGAGCGGCAAACTAGATCTGAGATCAGTCAGGGTTGGCAGGGGATTATGGGTAAGGGGAGGAGCTAGGAGCTCGGATCTCTAAGCTATGAAATAAGTTGCCGGCTCGGATCCGAGTTCGGATGCAAGACCCAAAGGTTGCTGACAATGAAGTACCTACTTCAGATGGGAAGGTCTACAAGAGGGTAGTGAGACCAGCTATGTTATATGGGTTGGAGACAGTGACATTGACAAAAAGGCAGGAGTCAGAGCTGGACGTGGCAGAGTTAATGATGTTAAGATTTGCACTGGGTGTGACGGGGGTGGACAGGATTAGGAATAAGTACATTAGAGGGTCAGCCAAGGTTGGACGGTTTGGAGACAAAGCCAGACAGGTGAGATTACACTGGTTTGGACATGTGCTGAGGAGGGAAGCTCGGTATATTAGGAAAAGGATGCCAAGGATGAAGTTGCCAGGTAAGAGGAAAAGAGGAAGGCCTAAGTTAAGGTTTATGGATGTGGTGAGAGAGGACATGCAGGTGGTTGATGTGACAGAGAAAGATGCAGAGGACAGGAAGAAATGGAAACAGATGATTCTCTGTGGTGACCCCTAACGGGAACAGCCGAAAGAAAAAGACTACGACCTTGTTCAGTTACAATATGTGTGGATTTGTCCTGGTCTGCGCAGCTTGTCTGCCACTACGTTTTACTCTGATGGAATATAAGATGCTTAGAGGGTTAAGGACTGTTGCAAATCTACTTCCCAAGCGATTAAAGCTAGTCTGTGTAGACAGCACAACCTGGTCCCCCTTGCACAGAGGTCCCAGGGACAATAGATGAGATTTTAAGGCATGGATCATAGCCGACATCTTTTTTGACATTGATATGCTTGGATCTGTCTGAGGAGTTCCAAAGGCCTTGCACAATCAAATGGAATCGGAGGAATCTGCAGTTACAGGTTGGCTTGGAGGTAGAGGAGAAGAGAAACCTAAATGTTCTCGTATCTATGGACTCCAGTTCCTTTTTTTACAAAGCTCTAAGACTGTCTTTAAAAGTTCAGTAAAGTTCCCAGATAACATTCCACTTTCTAATGTGTCAAAAAATGCTGCAAGGTGTATATGGGACAGCCTAGAAAAACAATCCTATGTAGCTGAGACAAGGAGTACTGCTAAACATTCATCTGGAACCTGAATGGTCGGAGAGAACAAACCCACTGTAATTACTTCTTGACATCTGGGAAAAGACTATTCAAAGATGAGCAGTCTGCAATGAGCTATGACTGGAGCTAGGCATTTTGTAAACACCCTTGTAGAGAACTAAAAAAGGTAATGCAGAGAACTGATAATGTGACCAAGACACAAAACCTGAGAAATTTCCTGAAGCCTTTGGCTATGGAAATGTGATGGTATGCATCTTTTAGATCTAATGTTACCATAAAGCTTACCTGGGGAGAGGTAACAGAATGTAGAGGCTCAACATATTGAATGTTGGAACTTTCACGTACAGATTTAGAAAAGAAAGACCTACGGCTGGTCTCCAAGACAGACTCTTTATTTGGTGCCAGAAACATTCTGGAATAGACGCTTTAGCCCATTTGATTTAAAAGCATCAGTTCTATGACTCCTAGGATAAGTGCTGAAGAATCAGAAGAAAAAACTCTGGTTCTGAAAAACTCCCAGAAATGAGGAATTTGTAATCCAGTGCTAACTGTATCACTTCTGAACAACTTTTAACACTCAAGTCTGAAAAAAATTGCTGCCAAAGGGGAATGTACACAGCCAGTTTCTGCAGCAAATTCTGAAAGACAAGGATAGGAGGAGTGGGGGAAAGAATGCAGGTACAGCCATTCTGAATTAGTCCTTCTTTAGGGAAATATCCTAGTTTCTTGTTGAGGAAAGAGAATCTGTTAGATTTATGGGGGTCTGAAAAATCTTGAAAACTAATTTCCCTCTCTCATCAATTGTTAGAGGAACTGAGTGGCAGAATGGCAAAAATAAAACCTCCCTATCTATAGCAGAATTTAAAAATTTCAGACTTTACCTCAAAGGAAATGTTTTGATTAGGTACTCAGGCAAATCTCTTCAATAGAAAAGCAGAAGCCCTGTACAAAATATCTGCACAATACTTGCTCCTTAAAGGTGTGTTTTGAAACTTGAGAATTGTTAGAAACTATGGAATTCAGATAGGCAATACCTTCAGGGGAAAGTGTAATAGATCATTTTCTCAAAGTTCCAGTATAAGAATTAACTACCACACAGGGTCTGACAGTTATGAAAATATTTTCTTTCCAAATCTATCCAATACCTTCTATTCCTTGTCTACAGGGGAAGGACTGTAGGACACCAAGAGCCTGTTTCCAGATGGTGACGATAAATATCACCACAGTGTCAGACCTGAGGGGAAAAAACGCTGGTTAGTTTGAGAAACTTTATAAAGCCAATCTGCCTTTTTTGGGAACTGAAGTTGAGGATCAGGGTTGTTATAGGCAGCACAAAATGCATCGCCCAAAGCTGGCACATGGAAGAATGGAAGTAGAATGAGGCATATCTTCTTGCAATGTATCATATCATCTCTTCACTTCAGAGAGGACATCCATCTGTTCCTATAAAAACACCCCATTCATCTGGGCTATAGTCTGATAAAAGAACAACTCTTCAGATAAGGTAAAAAAATCATCTTTATACAGACACCACTATCTTCAAATGAACAATGCTAAACCTTTCATTTTTTTTTTCTTTACAAGTACAGCTGATGACCCATCAAGACATCTCGTTCTCCAGCTACAATGAGCAGCATCTCTATACTACCTCCCTAACTCAGAAGAGATTATTCTCCCATGCCTGGATAGGACACTGGAATAGCCAATGAGGACGTGGCTGACCCCCAATTTGTAGTGGTTTAAAAGACTACATCAGAAGAAGCCAGAGATGTATGTGAGTGGTCTGAGAAATGACTAATGGCTACTGCAGAGTCATCCACTTTCAGTGTCAGTCACAAAGTCTCTTTGGCAAGCTGATTATTCTCTACAGGTACAGTGGGAGCCAGATCAGCAGAAACAGGCAAGTATTCACGTTCTGACCAAGGAGGATGCTTCAAATACAGTAAGTTTCACTGGAACGAGTCAGTCAAAAGGTAAGTTCACAAGCAATACACTTACAGTTGCACTCAGAAACAGTCCCCTAAACACAATAATACATAAGCAGCACCATAAATTCCTCTCGGAAACCCCTCCTCACAAAATTCAATCTGAGACAAAAAATGTCAAGTTGCCACGAAGTGAACACAAAAACACATCCCATAGTAGCTCCTGCCCTAATAAAAAACTTCCCAACTAAACTTTTATATAAAATCCATAAAGATTACACAAGGAGTACATCATCTCACAAAAACAGCCCCCAAAATAGCTAAAGCTCAAGACAGCGGTGCCTGACAGCAAATGTTCAGCAGCAGAATGATACTATGTTTCATAAGGAGAAAACGCCGCTACAAAGTCCTAATAAGTAATAAGCATTTTTTAAAGGGCAATATTCTGTGTGGAAGGGTTCCCTATTATGGACTTATCTGCAAAAACTGAAGATGAAGGCCAGCTGCTGCTATTGTGAAATCTCTGAGCTGCTTATTCAAGAGGCAAGAAGAAAATACTAAAGAATCTTCACTCTGACTGCTGATATTACCTCCACAGGGCTGTCCTATTGGCAGTCATAGTGAAGATGGAGGGAGTCCGAGCTTATGGAAACTGGCTGGTTGTTGAGTCTAAGGCAAGACACAACTCAAAAGCTACTTGTAGCACTGACAATGCTAAACATCAAACTTTACTGTAACTATGGCAGACCACTGCAGGTCAGATCCGGTAATCCAATGATTCACTATAAAAAGTGCCGAAAACAAACACTACATAAAACTATCCTGCAAATTACAGCTTTTCTGCAAGATGAAATATACAGCTCTTACATATCGGCCAGCTAAATAGATAGTAACTTTTACTAAGTTTTTTTTTTTTATTTTATTGTTTTTATTATTATTTATTTAAACATTTGTTTACTGGGAAAATCTGACTGGGACAGAGCTCATTTCCAGCAGAGGCCAGGGGAGACAAACACCAGAGGCATTTAACAAATTAGCGACAGCATGACATACAAACATGAAAACAATAGCACTGATTTACACTGACTAGTATATGACATAAAATATATATATGTAGTGGTATTTGATACAGAAAAGTAACCATCAATTATTTAAACAGTGCTGCAGCATTACATACAATAAATTACCAATAGTTTAAACAGTATAACAGTATTACATACAGACATCAGATTAGTCAGTAATTTTTCATTAATGAATTAATCCTAATAAAGTGACACTGCAGATTAAAAATGGAAAAAAGACAAGGACATTTACAGACAGGTGGAGTTAGCTAATAGGCTAAGAGTAAACTAGTGAAATCAGTTGAACAGGGTAAGAGGTGAGTGGAGAGGCGAGAACACAGCAATGAGAAAGTAAGGTAGAGAGAGAGAGAAAAGTTAAGGTTAATAAATGGAAATATGTGAATGGAAACGAGACAGAGTTAATATGTACTATTAGAAAAAAGAATTAAAGGGAAGAGGGAAAGAATTTAAGAAAATATATTAAATGCAAGGGGAGGGGTATAGGCAAGATAAAACCAAATAAGTCAGTAAGTTTAATTACATATGATGGACATAAGATGGTAGAGAAGAAGACTGGTTAGATACTGGTCATGGGGAATATGATTTAGCCAGAACTAGTGCATGGGCAAAGCCATTTGTTATTGAGGAAGGTCCTGAGTAGGTTTTTAAAGTGAGGTGGGTCAGTAGTAGTGATAGGCAGTGGAACAGTTTTCCAAATTTTGGAGACATAGTTAAGAGTAGAGAGAGCCCCCAATAGTACTGTTGGATTTGGATATCTGTAGTAGAGGATTATTCAAGGCTCAGAGGACTCAAGTGTTGGTGTAGGGTTGGAGCATTTTTTTGAAGAGTAGGAGTTTTTTCCAGTTGGTGTACCAGCCTGTGGGCAGTAATGAGTTGAGTACAGGTTAGGTAATGCAGTAATTCTAGCCAGTTGAGTTGTTGTAAGGCACAGCAATGGTGAGACCTATGTGGAGAGTTAGTACTGAATTTAGAAATTTTATTGTAGCAGGCTTCCAGTTGACTTAGCCAGTTTTCTTCAGGTTGGTGAAGATAGGGGTTGCATATAGCAGAGTGGGAGTAGGTGAGTTCTGGCAATTGATTGCCTTGTGGTGTTAGTGAGGAAAGGCTCAATTCTATACAGAGCACCTAGTTTTGTGTGTGTTTTTTGATTGACTGGGATAGGTGTTTATCAATAGTTCTGATTACTGTCTACTAGAAATCTAACAATTTTGTTTGGGCTACGGTCAATCTAATGGTATTATCGGAAGAATATAGTTGGAATAGGATTGTGGGGTCTCAGGAGTGAAAGAGTAGGAGTTCAGTTTTAGATGGATTCAGAATCAGTTGTGAATCTGATAACCAGGCTTCAACAGCTAAGGAGGACTGTTGTGTCCTCGCTTCCAGTTGTTTTAGGGTAAGTGCAGCTCAGATGACAGTATAGTTATCAGCACATTGAACAATTGAGGCTAGAATAGTAGCTAGATGCAGTCTGTTGGTAAAGATACAGAAAAGTAGAGGACCTAGAATTGAGCACTGGGGGACCCCCATGGAGACAGGTAAGAAGGATAAGAGCTCTTGCTGCCATTTGACATCTTGTTGTTGGTTAGTTAAGTAACTATAGAACCATGCAACAATGTAGGATTGAGTTTTAGAGTGGAAAGTTCATTAAGGAGTTTCAAATGAGAAATAGTATCAAAAGCTTTGGATAGGTCTAAGATAGAGGTCACAAGATTCCCATCACATCTATGTTGGTTGATAGTACTGGTAAAACTTACGAGGGCAGTTGTGGTACTATGATTTGGATGGAAACCGTGTTGTGTGTTAAGACAGGAGCTTACTAGATAACAGGCAGTTTAAAAGCTGCATATGAATGCATTTTTCTAAGACTTTGGCAAGGGGAGATAGGATTGCTCTGAGTCTGTATTTGGAGAAATCAACAGACTTCCCACCTTTGTGCATAGGGATTATGTAAAATATTTTCCAGATTATAGGAATGTATTGTTCAGATAGAGAGCAGTTAATCATTATACAGACAAAACAGGAGATGGCATCTGCTCTGAGTTTTAGGAATTCCAAGGGCAGATTATCGTCTGCAAGAGTTGTAGGTTTACATTTAAGATGACGCAGTGGTGCAGCGGTAGCGTTGTCGCCTCACAGCAAGAGGTTCTCTGGTTCGATTCTTGGCTAGAGTGCCTTCTGTCTGGAGACTGCATGTCCTCCCTGCATTCGTGTGGGTTTCCTCAAGGCCTCCTCTGAAAATTGGCTTTGTTCCAAGTCAGACTTCCTGGTTAATAAATATTAAATAAATAAAAGGTTTAGAGAGTACTTTTTTATGGTATAGGTTTGCACAGGTTTAAAAGAGGAGTTATCACTGGGTGTAGCTGGGATAGTTGAGGTGTACTGCAGAGGGTCTGAGTGAATGCATAAAATTTGTAAAGAAAGAGTTAAATTGTGCAGCTATGTGGTCATTATTAGTGGTTGATGGGGTATGATTATAGGACTGGCCAGGCTGAAGGAGTTTATGGCAGACCAAAATTTTTTAAGACTGTTGTGGTGCTTTTGCACTATTACAGTATAGTATAGTCTGTTTCGGTCTATAGTATGACCTGGGTTTTGGCTTTCTTTCAAAGTTGTCTATAGTGTTCTAGGTTAACTTGACTTATGTGTCACAGGGTCTAGGATTTGTCTCTTAGTTTGAGTAAATTTTTAGTGTCTTTTGTTAGCCAAGGAGCAAAGTTAGATTTTACTCTAGTAGCTCTACAGAGGGCTAGACTGTTTAGTATGTCAAGGAAGGCAGTATGGAAATAATCTACAGCAGTATCAACGGGTAGTGTCACAGATTTGTAAGATGGAGATAAAAGTTTGAGCATTAAAGTTATTTTTTTGCTGTGAATGTGATGGTAGGTAGTATTTCTGTGGGGATGAAGATGGTGTGTAATTATGTTGGGAGATTATCACGGAGACAGCCTGATTGGTAGGCTTGAGGTTTGTTGGTTAGGATCCAATCTAGAACAGACTGTCTTTTGGTTGCCTTGTCTATTCTGGCTGCAGACTGTATAACCTGGGTGAAGCCATGTAGGTTAATGAAGTTAGTGAGGTTATCAGAGTTACAGGAGTACTAGTCAGTATTAAAGTGGCCCATTATGATAGTTTCTTGTGAGAACGTTAAAGTTATCCAGTGTAGAAAATTCTCGATCATATTGGGATTATTGCCAGAAGGAATACAAGTACCTATTATGGTTAGATATTTGTTGTGGTTTATTACAAGTTTGGTAAATAATACCTCAATGTTATTGAATTCAGGCAAGATTGGTTCTACAAGTTCTACTTTTAAGTTTTGTTTAAACAATATGGCTATACCACCTCTGCACTTGTTTTTTTCTGTCATATCTATGTATATTATAACCTGGAGGAAGGATTTCATTGCTGTTAATTTCATGTTTCAACCAGGTTTTAGTTAAAACTGTGATATCAGCGGAGTACTATGATAGGCTGGTGTGGAGTTTGTGCATTTTACTGACTATTCTTCTGATGTTTATGTTAAACAGGAGAAGGTTAAGAGCCATTTTAGGGAAGATTAGTTTTCTTGTGCTGGGTGGTAGAGTGGGGGGAGATGATGGATTGCTGTTCAGTTCACATTTAGGACCAGAATGTGCATGTATATCATCAAAGAGCTTTAATTGTGTACAAAAGTGTAAAAGAAGTTTAGTGAGCTTAGTTAAGAGTCTGGCATATTTGACAGATGTTTGAGATTTGTGGAATAAGTTGAACAGATTTGTTTGGAAAATAACATATGCAAGTTGTGCTGATTAGATTGGAGGCAATTTCAAAGCTGAAAGGTAAAAGGTGGTTGGGCTGAAGATATGTATCAGTAGGAGAGAAGAAAGTGTTATTACGGTGAGTTTTGAAGGAAGTTAGGTGATAGGTGGCTATTAAGAGAGTGGAGATGTAGTGTGGGAGGATAATATCTGTAGATGGCTGGGAGAGAGAAAAGGTGACTGCGTAGGAGGAGGTGCTTTAAAAATGGCAGTATTAAATTACTTGGAAAAAGAGTCTGAAGGAAAGGATAGGCAATTGTTTTAAGATGTATACATAATGGTATGTGAGGTGAGGAAAGAGATGTGATTGTGACTGGCTGAAAGTAAGTGGGGGTGTGGCTAATCGGAGAAGTTTAGATGCACTGGGGGTGGATGGTAATTGGGGGTAGGTAGGACGGCAGAGTGAACGTGAGCACAGTGGGTTGAGCATGGCCACAAATGCACTAAAAACAAGTAGCAAGGCAGTAAAGCACAGACTACAGCAAGTCTGCACAATAAAACTAATGTTGCAACTACAATGCAGTCCATAACAGCCATGGAGATATTTTAGAAAAAGAAATTATTTACAGCACCAATTAGTGTGTGCGTTATAAGACTCGCAAATGATATGGTTTCCTTAGGGAAAAAAAACTAAATTAAGAAGAGTATTTTATACAGGTAGTGGGGTGACCTATTGTAAGGAACCAGCTCGTGTGCATGCCACTTATGTTTCAACAAACTTTTAGAACCGAAAACTAGCTTAGCAAATTCAATACATTGGCTGAGGAATATACATTAATAAACTTGAGAACTTTTCTAGGCGAGGGCACATTGCAGCAGGCTGGAAGTGAGTTAAAGCAGTCGTCCAACTCCAGGTGAGGAGGACCACTTGTAGTAAAGTAGTAGAGAATTATAAGGAGAGTAGTAACTAGCTGGATTATGGAGTGAGAGTAGTAACTAGCTGGATTATGGAGTGTGAGTGGCGAGAACACTAAGCTGGGGTTGCCAAGGAACAGCAGGGTCTGGGATATTATTTTAAATAACTGTTAATAATATGAAATGCAACTGTAAAACTACCCAGAATATGCAATTATCTTTAACAACAAAGCCAATAAACAACACATTTATCATCTGGCACAGTTAGCAAAGAGGATTGAGGTAACAAAATATTAAGAATCTGTGTCTTGCTTTCCAAGTCTTAAGTCTCTCAGCATCCATCTGTCTACAGTACAACTCTAAAGACGTCACCTACCAGACATTGTTCCCACACTTTGCCAGAAGGTTCCACATGGATCAGTGCTCTACCCCAGTTAACAAATACAAATAAATTAACTGCCACCAAGTAAAAGTATTTGGCAACCTTGCAAGTACACCACCCCAGCATTAAGCAACATCCTAGTTTTTAGCCCCACAACCTCAATCCATGCTACAGCTCTAGACATGTATACACTCAGAGAGGACATTCATCAAGCAAATTTTTCTGCAGTTTGATTTGATAGCTGTTTTTCAAAAATGCCCTGAATTGTACACAGAGAACGAGATGTGCAATGTATTTTTTTTCCACTTCTTCCCTCTGCAATGGGGCTGTGTAGTTAGTATACACAAGCTGTACGGGTCAGGAGGGATTTCTGTATTTTTACATGCTTGAGTTACACTTTCTAATCTATAAAAATGTATTAAGTATGACTTGCTCTAGTATGAGTTAAAGGAACACAGGGAAATCATAGCTCCATCATTTGCATACATACATAAAATTACTGCCTTACTCCCAACCTCAAAATACCCAACCAATAAATAACAGACTACACCTCTTCCTTTACTTGTCTATTTTAACCCCATCATTGAGTTGCCTCTAGCATAATGGCTAAAAAAATAAATTATCCCTAGTGACATATCAGCTGGTCAATGTTGACTATTACTCTCCAGTTCAATTATCTACAACACTCCTTGACATATGATCCAGTTTTAAACATGTCTACTCATATTATCACACAACTATATTCTTGACAGATTTCATTTTTATTTTTTTTTTTTTAGACATGTCACACTATTAATGTGCATACATTTCTGAAGCTCTTCTCCCTGGGTTCCTTATGTAAAAAGGCTCTTCCTTAGCGATACTGGCTAACTGAACAATGTGTAACAATAAATAAAAAGGCTCAAGTTACACCAACTAAACTACTTGACTGATAAGTATTACCACAAACTGATAAAACATATTTCAGTATGTTTACTCCTACATTTAGAAGCTACTAATGTCAACTTGCTGATTGACCTTTCAAGATCAACCTATGAAATCCAACAGGCTTTACCAAGTATTTAATGATTTTGAAAATCATTCAGATCATCAAAGAAATGACTTACCACTGGCAATCATCATCGTTGCATGTGCCTGTTAGGTCAAATCGACAGAAGCACCTTTTTGGCTCTATCATATTACTGTACGAAACAGAACTGAGACAAAGCTTCTCCTTGGTTCGAAAGTATGGACTGAATCTGAAAAAGTGAATATCATAATCTGCTGTGGATACTAGTATAACAGTACACACAAGTCAGCAGTTACCAAACATTTCTAGCTATATTTGTTCCCTGCATCATCAAAGCATATGGCATTCTCTCAAAAAATTTTCATGGACCATTACTGCCATAAATAACTACAACACTCAAACAATCAGAAGTTGTTCTTGGCCTCACAGACAGTTAAGGTTTGCATCCTGTACTTCAATGGAAAATATAATACATGTGCCATTTTAAGCCTCATAAGGAATAAAAAAAATCCACTTATCTATAGAATACATAGAAAATATATTTGTTTTAGGCCTGAAATCACAACACAGTACATTTTTTCCCATTCATTACTATGAAGCCAAATGACAATAGCACCTCTGTATAACAAATTTCAGCATTTGCAAGCCAGTTTGAATTTCGGACCATCACTCTTGTCCTTAATTTTATCATAGTTACAAATGTTAGTCTCTCTGTAAAGCTTCAAAATATTCTTACTCAATTTTCAGTACCAGGACAAGATATCTGAATGGTCAACCTTAATCAACATACTACAAGACCTAATTTGCTAAAAGTACCAAAAACAAGCTCATATATGTGCAACTATGTCAGAGCAACTAAATATACACATTTGGCAAAAATATTTAAAATGCCAGAAAATATCACTTCTGGCAAAACACTACTTTTAATCATTCACATGAATTGTGCTACTTGAGGTGGTGTACTTTCCCTGGATATACTGTTTGCTGTTGTGTAAAAACTGTTTAATAAAAAGATTTGAAGTTGCTTTGATGAAATGTTTGGCCAAAAGAGGAAAACTGTTTTCAGTGATTAGCTAAGAAGGATATGGATTTGTGTAAAATGGAGGAGTATTTTTAAAGGGAATGAGTTTGTGAACTGTTGTCAAGTCAAAGTTGTCACGTCTAAATATGAGTGAGGTGAGGTGAGGTGATCAACAGTCTAACGGCAATGCAAATCAAGCTAGGAAACCTGATCATATTTCTCAACTGTTCACATTTTCGCAAAATGTCCAGATTTTTTTAGTCATTTTATTCTTCATAAAATTTGTGGTTTTCTGGCAAATCATTGAGAACTGCAGTCACTAATGACCTACATTTGGGTTCAGACTTCATATCCTTAAGAAAATGAATGCTAACACAAATCATGTTGTTCTAGCAACTAAATTTATAAGACCAAGAGCAATATTAAAAATCTCTCCCTATTTTTAGACATTTTTCCCACCATTCTTTTAGGCTTTGTCCAGATTCCTTGGGCTAATAATTTAAGAGCTATGAACTTGAGGGAAGTGTTTGCTGTCTATATGAAAGGCTCAAACTCGAATTACTGATAATGGCAAATATGAAAGAAACAAAAGGCAATATAGCCAGGTAACTGGCAAATGGCGATTGAAGAATTTCAGAGAAGACTGCAAGGATAATTAGAGAGACCTGATCAAATTAAGTCTTATCTCATGAAATGGAACTCAGGGTTATATGGTGCTTTGAGGGAGAAGAAAAACAAAAATGACGGAGGTTTTTTTTTTTTTTTTTTTTTTTTTTTTTACTAAATGCACATTGTGCACTGGAGGTCAAGTATGGAAAGTTCAACCCAATACTGACAGTTTTCTGCTTGTAATGAGAGAAAGCAAGTGTTTCAGAAATTGACTACCAGCCAGAATATAAGCAGTGACAGGAAGAAAGGTGGTCGAGGAGCAAGATTATTCAGAGGATTACATTAATTCTCAATTTGGTCATGTGAAAAAGGAGTGTAAATGTAAAGACAAATTTAACCGACATTCTCTGCAATGCTAAGATATTTTCAAAAGAAAAAAGTTGGTGTGTGAATACTGCATGAGTTACTATTCAGACTGACACAGTTAAAGACAGAGAAAGTGAGAAAGATTATGACTGAACTGAGATGCAGTAATATCAAGGGATGTAGAAGATGAGTGAGAAGAAACCTCTTATTTGAGAGAGAAGATCACTCTATTCACAACACTGAGATCTGGAAAAAGATGGTTTAAGACAGACTAAAAAGCTTAAACTGAACTAGGAGCCTTTTTGGGAAATCATGATGTTTTAACACTATATTCGTAATGTGCAAACTGAGGGCAAAAAAAGTTTGCTAAACTGTACATGTTACTGAATGTGCCGTAAACATAAACCTTCCTTCCTTAGTGGTTTGACAGAAGTAGAAGCTTATGAACTATGATGTCTTAAACATTTTGTTTGTTTCTTTCGGCTTTTCCCGGTTAGGGGTCGCCACAGCAGAACTCCGGTCCGCTAATGATTTGGCAGTAGATTTTGACGTGCTGGCTTGCCGGTCCTAACGCACAACCTTCAACGAAGGAACGCCCATTCACACATGTCGCCACACAGAAGACACACTGAGACTGATGTCTTAAACATTAATGAACAATAATAAGACAGATGCTGATAAGTTCCAGTCAGGGCTAAAACTCTGAACTATACCTTTTACTTAAACCATAAAGGTGAGTCATCCTGTTTCATTTATGTTACATTTATTCAGTTTACCTTCATAATGCCAATCTCATTATGGTTGACCCCGCTTCCGCGAATACTGAAGTGTGAACGTCCCGAACGTCGAATTCCACATATCTGAACGACAAAATCTTACCCCCTTTTTGACCCATGGTAGCACTGGTTTGGAGGTGTGGCGCGGTCGGAAAATTCGACATTTATTCGACTTTTTAAAAGTTTTGCGGTTCTGGTTTCGCAGAAACGGTTTGACGATGTGGCTGGTCGATCATATGTGATCGACGATATGAAGGTAAACCTATTTATTCACCACTACCCTGATATAATAATCTTCTAAATAGTGTTCCATGACAAAAGCCAAATGATAGTTACTTTTTGAACTGGGGGTAGATTCAAACGTTTCTGCTACTAAACTGTAAGAAGATTTTAATAAAGGCAGAATCCCCCCTTGTCTCAGATCTTATTGCAGAAACCAACACGATAACCAAGTGCCAAAAAACATGCTGGCCAATAACTGGCTTTCAAACACAAAATGGTTATCCTCTGATACCATCCTAGCTAAACGAATATATTGCCCCTTTACTATATCCTGTTTTTGGTGATTAGGATGATTACTTTCATAATGTAACCAGCTTTTACACTGTGTTTTTTTTTCTTTAGATGGTACTAACAAAACACTACTTTTATGTTTTGACAAGGTATTAAGTGCATTTGTATTTTAACATATTAAAAAATCTTTTTGGCTGAGTGATACTCCATTGCCTGTGGCTGGTTCATAAGGATTGTAACTTGGAAATTTTGCTACACTATTTTTGGTTCTTGGCTTCAGTGTTTACAAAAGTACCTATGCAATCACTTTCAGGCAAAAATCTAAATCTTCAAGATTTTGTTTCATATTTGGGAGCCATACATTATTGTCCGCCCATTGTTTCTTTGTGAATTGCTTATCTAATCTCTCTCTTCCCAATCTTTTCTGACCACCTCTGGCTGATTCCTATAGTTGCTGTGCAATAAGCTGCGGTGGTGCAGTGGTAGCGTTGTCGCCTCACAGCAAGAGGTTCTCCCGTTCGATTCTCGGCTGGAGCGCCTTCTGTGTGGAGTCTGCATGTTCTCCCCGCAGTCAAGTGGTGTTCGAAAGACATGCGTGAATGGGTGTGCCTTCATTGAAGGTTGGGTGTCGAGCTGGCACCTCGGCACCATAAAAATCTACTTCCAATCATTAGCGGACCGGAGTTCCGCTGTGGTGACCCCTAATCGGGAACAGCCGAAAGAAGAACAACTGTGCAATACTTAACATGTCCTACTAATTACCCATTAACAGAAGCTTCTGTTCTAGATTCATCTAAAAATTCAACCAGTGCAGGTCTTTCATTTAGGATTCCCCTACTCTTTTATCTTTGCCTATTATCCGATATAAATCCCTGAGAAGGAAGGCACTCTCTAGCCTGCTTGCAAATGTCTTCTTTGTCGCTTCCCATTATATTACCTTTCCCTTTCCAATTATTTGTTATTAATACCTTGGTTCCTTTGTCAGCTCATCCACTAAATTACAGCCCCCTCTTGCATACTCTTTGTACCCATAAATGCAGTCATTCCCACCAGCAGAATCTTCTTTCTCCAGTCCCGTGTTGGCTTAGATCTTAGTACACTTTCTGCTACTTTATGAACATAATATTCCATAGGACTTATTTTCTTTAAGGATCTGCATCGAAAATGCCATTTTTTTTTCTTATTTCTTAAATTACCCGTTTGAGTTATATACAGCAGCCTTAACTGTGTAGCTCTAAAATATCACTACAAATCAGGGAATCCTAAACCGCCTTTGCTCTACTGAAAGGATCAACTTTATCCCACTTGACTCTTGCCTTCTACCCCTCCCAGATAACATCCTTCAGATTTTCATTGATTACTCCTCTGGTAGATAAAAATATGCCTGACCTGTGTATAAAACTAAAGGGACTAAACATTTTTACAGCTTGTATCTAGCCACAGACAAGAGCTTCCAGTTTCTCAGTTTTTGTATTAACTTTTGTTTAATCTGTTCCCATATGCCATTAAATGCCATAACAGAATCCTTTTAACCCATACTCCTAAATACTTCATTTTATCAAGTCCCCATAAATATGGGTACTGCTGAATCAATTAATGTGTGGGTACACAGTTTACACCTATAGTCTGTTTTATCTTCATTAACTTATATCCTGAAAAAAAACTGAAACTATCTCAGAATGTTCAACAATGGGATGTTCTTTTTTGGTTATTTCAGATACAAAATATTATCTGCAAATAAAGCCAAATTTTCTTGAAAACTGTGTCAATTACATCCTTGACTTTCTAAATCCTTTTTTTTTTTTTTTGCCAATGGTTCTAAACATATCACAAATAAAAAGAGAAAGAGAACACCTCTGCCCAGTTCCTCTGATCAGACAGAACTCATCAGACAGGAAGCCTCCCACTTTGATTTTTGTCTCCAATCCCACACATATCTTGCTAATTAACCTTATTAGACTTACATGAAATGCAAATGTTTTTTATTGCCCTACTCATAAAAAACAGCTTCCTCTGTTAAATGTTTTCTCTGCATCAGTTCCACCAACAGTGGTATTTTCTTGCTTTCTGCTTCCCTTTGGATCATCATTGTTCTTTTAATGCGGTCAAATGTTTGCCTTCCCTCCACAAAACCACACTGATCCATATATGTCAATTTTGGCAACATCTTTGCCATTCCAGACAAACATTTCATAATCATGGTTTAAAATTGAAATTGGTCAATATGATAACTGGATCTGATGGGTCTTTGCAGTCTAAATCTACCACAGTTTTTTTTTCCAGGATGTTGGTGCTTCCATTCTTTTTAAAATGACATTAAAATCTTCCCAATATTTTTAACTTTCTTCCTTCCTAGCTATTCCTGGAGACTTTCATGCAGACTTGTTACACATTACCATTTTATCTCATCTTCTCATATCTTAACTGTTAATTGTGGAGCCTCAATTACCTCTGTCCTTGCAATAATTAAGTATTCCATAAATATTCCCACTTGTGTTTTTTCTTTATTTCTGCATTTCTGAGTTATACAAAATTTCATAAATCTATGTAATATCAATGGGATCTCTAGTTATTTGTTCTTGTTAAAGGCTACCCAAGTTGGGCAACAACCCTTTCTACTAAATTTTTTAGTGCTCCAAAGTTATCAAAAAATAGTTGCCTTTCTAAACTCATCCATATTATCCAGGTACTCCCTTGTTTTCTTCTCTTTAGCACTCAGCAATTGTGCCACTTCTTGTTCTGTGACATTCACCTTATTCTCCAATACATCAACCTCTGTCAGCCCATATCTATTTCTTTATTTCTACACTTATTTAAACACTCTACTTTCATTTTATCCAACTATAACATTTGGAGTACTTTCTATCTTACCAATAGCTCCCAAACAATTTCCATTACCCATTCCTTAAATTCCTTTCTTTTTAACAGGTAGGTGCGGAAGCACCGGGGGTCTCATGTTTACTTCATTACTCTGCATTTTTATCTTAATTATTGGTGCATGATCTGGAAAAGTTATTGGATGTGTATTTAAATACAAATGTTCATGTGGAAATATAATTTCTGTCTAGTCTAGCCCAGTTAATGTGCCCTGGGATTATATGTACATTCTCTCAAGAGCTTCTATTCCTTATTTCACATCTTCCATACCAAACAGCATCATTAAATTCTTCAGAAACTACCCTCTTTTGTTATATTTCCCTTCTAACCACTCAAGATAAATCTCCACTGTTGCTAATCAAATTCCAGTCCCCACCTATAAGTAATATTTCTTGCTGTAAACTGATCTGTCCCAATTTTTTAAGCTCTATAATAGTAGTTTTAGGTGGAATATAAATACATGCCAGTATTCCCTTATTACCCCACATCTACTATTACTATCTTTTTTTCCCTCTTCTATCACTACTGG
The DNA here is from genome assembly GCF_019279795.1 of Protopterus annectens. NCBI lineage: Eukaryota > Metazoa > Chordata > Ceratodontiformes > Protopteridae > Protopterus > Protopterus annectens. The sequence goes on from NC_056745.1 coordinate 496,015,485, forward strand.
GAGATCCTCTAGCAATTAATACAATTACACCTCTTTTCCTTTGTCCCTGATATTCTGCCAAATATTCATCCAGAAATCCTTTCTTTATCTAATTCACATGCTCAGTTTTTTTCAGAATTTGTCTCCTGTACATTGTAATTGTGCTCTGTATTTCTTAATATCAATAAATATTTTTTCTTTATACCTGCAAGACCATTCCTATTCCAAGATAATATGGAAAAGTGTCATCATTACTATAAGGCATCATAATTTCTACCCATTGTACGTGGCAATTTTCTACTTCCAGTTTTTGTGATATATGCATCCACTACTGTTTGGCAGGTAAACCCTTCATACAATTTTTTTCTATCAACAACATTTGAACCTACGTCACATTTTATAAGATGTTTTGTTTTAATAAAAACCCTCAAAAACACTTCCCAGAATATCCTCATAACTTGTTAATCTAATACAAATGCACAAACCTATGTACATCTTCAAATAATGAAGTTTAACCTTAATAGGAAAAACTGGCCCAAATAGCTACAAGCACAGGCCTTTTATTAACTTAAAATTGAGGTTATTCATCTTAAGACATATGCTATTGCCTGTACTTCTAACTTACACTAATTGGTGTCTGTTCATTTTTTTTAATCTTTACTCCCTTCCTATATGTGAAAACTAGATGCATGCTTTCAGAAAACATTAACTTTTAGCCTTGAAGGAACTAGTATTCTGGCTTTTGATTGCCCTTTTATCAGTTTGTCTCCATGAAAACGTAAGAGAAAAAATGCAGCCCTCAGCTGCAGGCTTCTACAGATAAACAATTTTGCTGCAGGAAAACTTATTATATTCAGTGTTCTCTTTTTACTTATTTCCACTTAAAAATGTTATTAGATTAAGCCAGACATTTATCTCTAAAGAGAAAAAGAATCAGTTCTACATATATTACAATCTATGTACTTCTGCACCCTATTCACCAACTTAAACAGCCCAAGATTATAGTCTATTAACTTAAATGTATTTTTGTCTAGCCTTTTTTTCTCATTTTGCATTGTAATGCCTGCCTTTCTTAATACTAAGAAAGGAGAATAAAGGCATCTATTTACTTTAATTTATTACGTACAACTAAAAATGTTTTATAAAACATGCAATTTACACTGTGAAAAGATTCATAGAAATACTGTTAAGAAATTGTTTCACTTAGTTACCTTTTTCCTTCTTCCCTTTCCCTTAGTGCCCTTCCAAAGATTATTGACATGAAGTCATACAAGTCCCTTTTAGTCCCCCACAAGTTTAACAAAGTCAACAAAAGCCCACTCTTTCAACTTTTTCTTATATAGCCATATTTAACAAATGCAATTGGTGCTTTGCAGTTTCACAGTTATTCATTATTTCTGTGCTCCTGGTCTTCTTTCTGCTCATTTTCATCTCCCAACTCCAGATTCCAGTTCAGTTACAAGATACTCCCAAATTCTACTTAAGTCCTTTGTTTCTCTCTCTCACAAGCATTTCCCTCTGGAATAGTGGAAAAAGTTTCACTGGAAAAGTCTCTCTGATTGCTTTATCATCAGAAGAATGAGGAGATGGGTCCCCTTCTGCTCAATGTCCTACTTTTTGTTGGAGAAGTTTTTGCAATTCCTCTATTTCCTCTCTAGCCTGTTCTGCATCAAAAAATGACCTTGATCCTCCAGGAAAAAAATTTCTGGAGATAGCTGGATACAGCAGTTTGAATTCCACACCTGCCACTTGACATTCCGACTGTTGGAATACATTTGTTTTTCTTCTGCCTGGTTACAGTGAATGATTATTTTCGAAAAAAACTGTTACTAACTTTTAATACTTTGCCCTTTTCCCACCATTAAGTCAGGATTAAGTTTCTGAAGGTAGGTTTGCATGTTTACTAATACTGGTCTTGCTGCTTTCTCATGGCCAGATTTGGTGCATACACACTGTGTACCCTGTCCATTAACAGTTCCTGCTGTGGAATACCAGTACAGCTGCTTATTTGTGCCTTCATAAAAATGAATACAGTCTGTTTCTTCTTGTTTCTCTGATATGGCAGAAAATCTCAGATTTTCTTGGCATGCCCTGTCCAATAATTCTACCATTTTTTTTGAAACATCATCTTTACAATCTCATACTCATGCAGCCTTTTCTTCATTTCACCTCTGATTTTGCAGTTCTATCAGCTCATCTGAATATCACTTTAAAGCTTCTTCCATTTTTTCCAGCCTTTTACTTGAGTTTATATACTCCTTAGTGTTTTATTTTAATCAGCTCTCCTCTGAGCACTTTTGACTTATTTTTCCTTTAGATTACTGGAAGCCATGTCTTGCACCAAAGCTGGAGCTTGAACTGCTTTTTTGCTGGACAGCTGCAAGATTCTTCCCAGTCAGTGTTTTCTCTTCACATTTTCTAGTTGATTTTCTTAGTTTCTTTTACTTACTAGCCAGTAACTAAATTTACTAAAAGTGAGAGAGTCCTGGCCCTTGCCTTTCAGTTTCTTTTTTCACACTAGGAGAGCTGAAGTTAAGCTGTTAATCAGTGTGTGCAGCCATCCTGGAAAGTCTTAAGCAGCTGTGTTTTGATAACTCCAGAGTACAAAAATTCTTAGTACAATGGCATAGGCAAAAGAATGCAAAAATGGTTGTTGCCAAACTTAGAGAGTCTATAACAGGAAAAATAACCAGAGATCCTGTACAGGTATTAGAGATGATTCCGAAATTTTATGAAGAGTTGTACAAAGCAGAGGAATGTGGAAATCAAGAAAAAGTACACATGGAAATCTTTATGGAAGACTTAAGTATGCCAAGGTTAGAGGTAGATAAGACTCAACAATTAAAAGTTAAGACAGGAGGAGATGAAATTGAAAATGGCAATGTCTAATCAATCTGCAGGAAGGTCTCCAGGAACAGATGGTATTTCTGTGGAAGTTTGGAAGATAAGAGGGAAGAAAGTGATGTGTGTGTGTGTGTGTGTGTGTATTCATATATATATATATATATATATATATATATATATATATATATATATATATATATATATATATATATATATATATATATATATATATATAAAGGTTTTAATAGTATTTTAAAAGGAGGGGAAGGAAGCACCAACATCCTGGAAGAAAGCTGTGGTGGCTGCAAAATCTAAAGATCCATCAGACTCCACTTCATATAGGGACATTTCAATTTTAAAAAATGTCTAAAGTGTTTATGAATATAATAGCTAAAAGAACGACAAAGGTGTTGCCAAAGTTGATAGACATGGATCAATGTGGTTTTATGAAGGGGAGGCAAACATTTGACAACATTAACAAAATAATGATCCAGAGTGAGGGAGAATATAAAAAATACTACTGTTGTTGGTTGGTCTTGATGCAGAGAAAGAATTTAACAGAGTAAGCTGGGATTTTACGAGTAGGTGAATAGAAGCATTTGCACTCCCTGATACAATAATACAGTTAAATTAGATGGATATAAGGAGGACTGGAGGCAAAAAATAAAATTGGGATGGTTCCCTCTGAATAAGGGGAACCTGGCAGGGATGTCCTCTTTCCCCTTTATTTGCATTATATTTAGAACTACTGACAAAGAAAATAAGGGACTCAGAAAATGAAGGATATAGTTGAAATGGCAATCAAGAAAAGTTGGCTTTATTTGCAGAGTATATTATTTTGCACTTGAGAATACCAGAAAATGACATCTCAGTGTTATGGAACATTGAGACAATTTCAGTTTTTTTCAGGATAGAAAATGAGTGCAGAAAAAACAAAGGTTATAGCAGTGAATTAAGTGCCCACACATGAATTGGTTCAGCAATACTCATTTACAGGGACACAATAAAATGAAGTACTTGGGAGTTTGGGTTAAGAAAGATTCTGCTATGGCAGCTAAGGATATATGGGGACAGACTAAACAGAAGATAATACAAAAACTGAGAAACTGGAAGCGCTTGTTTATTGATATGGATAGCAAGATACAAGCTATTAAAATGCTTTTAGTCCCTTTAGTTTTATTCACAAATCAGGCATATTTTTTATCAACAAGGGGAGAGAAATTGTGGACAGTAATTAATAAACAGCTGAAGGATTTTATTTGGGAGGGGAAAAGGGCAACAGCCAAGTGGGGTAAGCTGATCCTTACAATAAAACAAGGTGGAATTACTATATTTGAAAATATTTTAGAGCTACACAGTTAAGGCTCATATGCATTACAAGCTTTAAGCTATAATTCAGTCTCAGTTTGGATTCATCAAGGGCAGGTCATGCTTATACCTGGTGGTTTTTTTGAAAAGGTCACCAAAGCAATGGGTGAAGGCAAAAACGTACACACCTTGACATGACCAAAGCTTTTGATGCAATTCCCCATTCAGGCATAGAAGAAAAGCTGCATAAACTCCTATGCCACCTGCTGGATTGCCAAGTGGCTTACAGATTGGATGCAGAAAAATTCAAGGGGAAGTTACTTCCAGAAAGAGACCAGTGAAATCTTCCCAGGGTTCTGTGCTGGGACCTCTCCTGTTTGGCATCTACTTTTCTGACGTAAAAGCCAATACTAAATGACTCTGACTACGTTTGCAGATAACTGCAAGCTAACAGCAGTCACTGAATCTCCAAATGGCTTAGTTATCCTACAGGAAAGGTTGTCTCAAATAAATAACTAGTGGCAAAGTCATGGACTGAAACTAAACGCCAAAAAATGCATTACTGTATCCTCTGGGAAGTCATCTACCACATGGAAAGTACACTTGTGTACACTTACCATAAATGTACATGTTCGAGTGTATTCACTGCTGCAGTCATCACATTTGGGTTATCTGCCTGCAGGTAGCCCTCTGCTGGCCTGAATACCAGAGTCTTGGATTCCTGCGTCGGATGCTGTCTCTTCTTCCATGACGTCAGGGTCATCAGGGGTATAAAACATGCAGCTGATGCCATTACATCCGTTTTTCTTGCCCTAGATGTCAGGTGCCCCCAGAATAGGAAGCAATTATATGTTATGGTACCCCTCCAACAAAAAGCAAATACACTAGAAAGCTTAAATACACCAAACAAGAAGGAAGGGTAGAGCCAAGAGAAGTCAGGGGGCTGGAGGGAGGGTAACCAGGACTGCAACAGTGAATACACTCGAAATCTACATTTATTGTAAGTGTACACGACTGTACTATGTTCGTGTTTCACTGTTGCAGTTACCACATTTGGATTGATTCACAAAGCTAAGGAAGGGAGGTGGAAGTCAGAGAGCATTAGGGCCAGCTATTAAGCACTCCAAGACTGCAGTGGCAAAACCAGCTCTGGATTTAGAAAAAATAGGCATGTGGTAATGCTTGGTGAAGGTATGTACACAGCTCCAAGGTAGCAGCTTCTAGAATGTCCTTGGTAGGGACACCTCTGAGAAAGGCTGTAGAGGTAGATGCAGCCCTGGTGGAATAGGTTCATAGGTAGGTACTAGGCTATCTGCCCGAAGGCATTTATAAGCCTAGCCGGAATGTGTTGGCTTTCGCTGCCCCCTTAGAATAGTTCCCTGTGCCTCTGTCCAGCAGAGCCATTGAAGTGATCCCTGGGGTAAACTTTCTTTTTCCCATCCACTCGTCAAGGTTTCTCTTGAAGAGGGTTAGCAAGGAGCTCTGCCTAATGTAGATTAGAATCTTGCTTGAGCATGGGAAGTCTCTGGGACAGGAATCTATCCCTCCAGCGCATCAATTCTGGGTTGGACATGGCCTTGTATGTCAAGCAGAGATCACCTCTGAGTAGGTGGTATGCAACAGAGTACAGCTGGAGTTTCTTCAGTCGAGCTGCATGGGGCATCTGCTTGAGGCCAGTGATCCTCTTGGTGAGGTACTTCTGTGGTCTTTCCAGTCGTTACAGGTGTCTTGTTAGGTACATCCCAAATGAGGCATTGTACTCTATGATGGGTCTGATAAGTGATGCATAGAGGGGTCCAATGACCTCTTTCGATCTGGATGCAAACCCTTATGTGATTAGGTGGGCCACATAGAAGGATTTTCTAACCACTTTGGCAATGTGATTATCAAAGGAGAGGTTACTATCTACTTGGGTCCCCAGATCCCTTATTATGTCTTCCATATTTAGGGGGCTACCACCTATGTGGTAGTTTGTGGGTACTTTGTTTTTTCCAAAGGGGATGACTATGCACTTTTTGAAATTTAGCTTGAGGCCATGGTTTTGACATCAGGTATCTGTCTCAGTGAGACCCTTTTGGAGGATGTCTGTGTCAGCCGAAGAGTCAGTTATAGCCCCTAGCTTGCAATTGTCTGCAAACTTGGTCAGCCATAGTCCTCCTGTGCTTGCCTGTACCTCTGAGAAGTATATGCCGAACAGGAGGGGTCCTAGGACTGAGCCCTGGGGGACTCCACTTGTAACCGGTTTAGAGTCAGACCTAGCTCCCGCAATTCTACCATATGGGTTATATCCTTGAGCCAGTTGGCAACCCATCTCATGACGTAGGGGTTTATGTTTAGGCTGATGAGCTTGTCCATAATACCTGAGTGGGGAATGGTGTCAAAGGCCTTTGCAAGGTCTAGGTAGGCTGAGTGGACCACCTTTCCCTCATCTATAGCCTTGGTAACTGTCTTAAAGAAGCCCACTAGGTTTAGAAGGCATGATCTGCCCTTAAAGCCAAACTGGGTAGGGTCCCATGTTTGGAGGTTTCCAATGTCTCTGTTAATGAGATCCATGATGATGTGCTCCATAGCTTTGCAGACCAAGCTAGTCAGGCTTATAGGGCGATAGTTCCCAGGGTCCGTTGTGGCTCCACCTTTGTGGAGTGGAATAACCGTTGCTGTGCGCCACTCTGTGGGTATGTAGCCTGTGGTTGTGAAATGTAATCTTATCCCCTGTGGGGTAGGTTTTTCATGGTGCTTACTGCAGAAATGAATGCAATGGGCTATCCATTTAGAAATGGTTTGCTTTGAAATGGCCTGCCCTTCTGCCCTTACAGCAAAGCCAACTAGCAGCTGTTCAGATTTTCTGAGAGGCTTAGTCCTGTCCAAATAAAATCTAAGTTGTCTGTGCATGTCCAAAGAGTGCAGTATTCGCTCTCCTTTGTTTTGTGGATTCGGGAAAAAGGTAGGCAAATGAATGGACTGATTAAGGGCCACATTAGACACCACCTTGGGCATAAAGGAAGGATTGGTCCTGAGGGAAACCCTGTCTGAATGGAAGATAATGAAGGGCTCCACTGCCATGAGGGCCTGTAATTCAGACACTCTTCTTGGAGAAGTGATGGCTAGAAGTAAGGCTGCTTTCCAAGTAAGGAATTTCAGCTCTGCAGTTGCGGCTGGTTCAAAAGGAGGGAGAGTGACTTTTTCCAATACAAAGTTAAGGTCCCAGGCTGGAGTAGGGGCTTCTCCTGGGGGGTCTTAAATTTTTGGCCCCTCTGAGGAATTGCTTTAGCAGGGGGTGAGAGAAGAGGGGTGGTTCAGTATGATAACGTGCTGAAATGGCAGAGGCATGAATTTTAATAGACGAGAAGGATAGGCCCTTGTGAAGCATTTCTGTTAAGTACTGAAGAATATGAGGTAAGCTGGGCACCGTTGTGCCCATCCCCGGAGTCTGTCTCTAGGGACAGTATATTTTCCACTTTTCAGCATAGGATTTTCTAGTACTAGGCCTCCTTGAATCCAGAATGACATCTAGCACCTGCTTACTGAGGGATGCTATTGGAGAGCTCAAGGAATTAGCCAGGCTGCAAGGTTCAGGGTTTGAAGCTGTGGGTGCAGAATCTGGACCGCCTGCTGGGACAGCAGGGAAGGGGTCTGAGGCAGGTGCCATGGTTCCAGCAGTGTCATACTGTGCAAGAGGGGGTAGCAGTGCTAGCATGGCCAGTCTGGTGCAATCAGTACTGCCCGTGGTTTGTCCCGTTTGATCTTTAGCAGAATCTTCAAGAGGAGAGGCAGAGGGGGAAAAGGCATAAACTGAGAGGCTTTCCCAGGTAAAGGACAGGGTATCCACTTTCCAAGCTTGACTGTGGGAAGTCCTTGTGCAGAATTTGTCCAATTGGTAGTTTTGGGGGGTGGCAAACAGGTTTATCTCTGGGGTCCCCCCCATTTGTTCCTTAAGATGTTGAATATTTTTGGTTCCAGTTTCCATTCGTGTCGGTCCATGAGATTTCTGCTTAGGTCGCCTGCAAGTGAATTTATCTTGCCTGGCAGGAATTGCGCTAGTAGGTGTACTTGGAAGCTCAAGGCTGTGTCCCACAGAGCCATGGCTAATCTGCAGAGAGGGTATGAGTGGGTTCTTCCCTGCTTGTTTATGTACCACATAACTGTGGTATTGGTCCTGTCTTTACCAATAATTGTCCTGGAAGAATGTGGTCCTTGAAGGCTGTCAGGGAATTCTGTACAGCTAACATTTCTTTTTGGTTGATATGCAGGTGCATCTGTCTCGAGTTCCATTTGCCCTGAATGCACTGCCCTGCTAAGTAAGCCCCCCATGCATAGTCTAATGCATCTGTTGTTAGGGTTTGGGCAGCAGGGGGTAGAGTGAAAGGGAGCCCCTTGTTGTGGTAGCAGGCCTCTGCCCACCAAAGGAACTTTATCTTTATACAAGGAATGATAGGAATCATTGATTCCAGGTCCTGAGAATGTTGACACCATAGGCTTTTTAGATTCCACTGCAGTTTCCTCATACGCAGTCTTGCATATGGAATTAGTAGAATGCAAGAGGTCATGAACCCCAGGGCTTGCAGAATTTTCCTTGCAGATAGCTAGGTCTTTGTGACCAGTAGTTTGCAGTAGGTTGTTAAATAAACTTGTTTCTCTGGAGTGAGGAAAGCCATCTGGGAAGTTGTGCTCCAGTTTGCTCCCAGGAATACAATTTGTTGGCAGGGTACTAGGTGTGATTTATTTTGGTTTATGGTGTACCCCAGTGAGTTTAGAAGTTCCTTTACGAATGCCAGATGTTTTACTAGAAATTCCTGGCTTTCTGCCTGAATCAGACAATCGTCCAAGTATGGGTATATCTGAATATTTCTCTGCCTGCAAAATGCAATGGTTGGAGCTAGGCACTTTGTGAATACCCTGGGCGCAGTAGACAAGCCAAAGGGAAGTGCAGAGAACTGAAAATGCATGGAGCCTGCCCTGAAGCAAAGGTATTTCCTGCAAGATTCCCTTATTGGAATGTGCAGGTAAGCTTCCTTTAAGTCTAAGGTTGCCAACCAGGCATCTTTGCCTAGCATAGGAAGTAGCTGTTGAATTGTTAGCATCTTGAATTTTGGGATTACCACAAACGTGATTAGAATAGAGATTACCAGGATAGAATGCCAGGAGCTGTCTTTTCTGGGTACCAGGAAAAGTCTTGAATAAAAACTTGTACCCTTTCTTCTGCTGGGACAGGTTGGATAGCCCTGATATTTAGAAGAGAGAGAACCTGCTGTTGAGCCTCTGCCCACTGATTTGGGGGTAGGTCTGGCCAACCGTTTGGCGTTGGTAGGGTGTGGAAGTGGAATTTGTATCCTTGGGAAACTATATTCAAAACCCATTTGTCCTGGGTAATGAGTTCCAAGTTTTTTGCATGCAGGGCGAGCTTTCCTCCTAAGGGAGCAGGTAGTTGAGCAGGGCTTGGAAGGGTTAAGGTTAAGTCAATGTGCCATTTTTTCCGTAGGGGGGTGTCTTACTACTCCCCCCTGCTTTGGAAGTCAAATATGGGAGCTCCCCACTGCTTAGGCCTGTGTGTAGCCTGCGACTGTAACCTAGGTGGTCTGCTGTTCCTGGGTTTGGACTGAAGGCCTATAAGAGGCTGGAAAGGACCAATTCTTTGAAGGCCAATGCCTACTATATCTGGGAGGCTGTAATTGCAGGAAATCTTTAACAGTTTGCATGGATTTAGCTTTTTCCTCCATCTTTTTGAGGACAACTTCTGCTTTGTTGCTAAACAGGTGGTCTTGGTTTAACAGAGCAACCAGTAATTTAGCTTTAACAAGATCTGGCAAGTTTTGCTCCTTAAGCCAAGCATGCCTTCTAAGTACAGACCCAGTGACAGCAGCCCTGCAAGATGCTTCTAAAGAGTCAAAACCACATTGCAAAGTATGTTTACCAACTTGTTCTGCAGAATGCATGAAATCCTGTAATTCTTTGCGTTCAGCACAGTCAGGAATCAACATAATTTTCTGTTTAAGCAGTCCCATAATATGCTGCTGGTACTTTAACATATTAAACTGGCAATTTAAAGCCCTAATGGCCAAAGCAGCAGAAGTACATACCTTCTTACCCCATCTGTCCAAGGCTCTAGAATCTCTATCAGAAGGGGTAGGGTGTTTGGCAGCAGTAGCCTTAATGCCCTTTGGTCCTTAGGAAATGGTCTCTGGATCTGCAGTAGGATTCTTGAAGAGGAACTTGTGAGTCAGGTACTCTAATACCTGTCAGGTTTTCTGGGAGCTGGAGGTTAAGTGTCTAGGGAAATGCTAGATTCCAAGAAAGCATAATCTACAATGTCCAGAACAGGAGGGATAGCTAAAGGCCTATGTTGAGGGAGGAGTAAGAATTGGAGTCAGAGTAATCCTGGTTTTCACAGCGGAAATGCTCCCTAAGAGTGTGTAAGGTTTCACCAAAAGAGAAATCCTTTGGAGGGGAAGCAGAGGGAATGGAATCCTCTGCATCAGAATCCTCATAGGTACATAGGGGCAAATTCTGGTAATTAGAAGAAACAGAAATATCAGATTCCTGATCAGAAGGAAAATAGAGGGGGAAGGCTGGCTTCCCCTAATTAAGGTAATAAGGTCTTCAGCCATTCTAAGCATTTGTTTTTTAGGCATATGGGCCTGAGCATGCGGTTTGGACATCTGTTTTCTAGGCGTGAGTCGAGTTTTAGGCCTGGATGAAGAAGATGGCATAGGTTTAAGTCTGTAGGCCTGAATACACACTCAGAAGCCGGTGCCTGCACAGCGGCCCTGGACCCATCCAACGTAGAGACATCCGCAGGTTCCATAGTCAAAGAAGCACCTCACGGCATACCAGACTCCGAATGAGTCTCAGTAGAGGCCTGCGAAATTAAAGTAGTGGGTATCAGGGGCTGCGAAAGCACCTCACTGAGTACCGGCGGACTGGCGACTAGCTTAACAGAAGCATCGTCAGCAGTTTTGGACCTATGTGGTCTGTCTCTGTCTTTATCTTTACGTTTTTTTGGAATATCGGTAGTCGGATGGCTTACCGAAGCCACTTCTGGATAGTTATACCAAGTACCAAAATAATTTGTTGCAAATATAGACAGACGATGAATAGTTCGGGGGTTGAACAAGGCACACAACCGACAGCAAGGGACGGCGGAGTCTGGGCCTAAGCAAGGAATGCAGTAGGAATTAAAATCTTTATGAGGTATTTGCTTTCCACATGTAATACAATTGTTAACCTTTAATGACATCGGTTAACAGCAAGAAAAAGGATCCCCAACGGGGTACTTACCTTTTTTGAAGACTTCGGTTATGAAACTTGAAAATGAAAATTTCAGGAGTCTGCCAACCAGCACATGAACTGCTTCTGCTTCGGGCACCTCGCAGCAAGAAAGACTGATGTAATGGCGTCATATGCATGTTTTATACTCCTGATGACCAATGTCATGGAAGAAGAGACAGCATCCGATGCAGGAATTCAAGACTCTGGTATTCAGGCCGGCTGAGGGTTAACTGCAGGCAGATAACCCAAATGTGATGACTGCAACAGTGAAACACAAAGAACATCTACTACACTGACAATATGCTCCTAAAATTTGATCCAACTGTTTGGGATTGGGGAACTTATATGGACACTGTCCTAGCTTTTGACCAACAACAGATACATTTTGTTCGAAAGTCAGGACAAATAACTTATAAATTGCACAGTGTATAAACAAAGGGATTGTGTCCAGATCTAAGGATGTCAGTGGCCTAATGAGGGCTGAGTAAAGGGGGACAATCATTGAATATAATGCCCCTTTTGGCATGCATCTGTCCAGGCACACGCAGCAACTGCAACAACCACAGATACACCTTACTAAAAGGATACAAGGCCTAAACAACATGTCTTACATGAACCAACTCAAAGCCCATGTCACTGTATTTTCTATCTTACAGACTAACAGGTGACCTGCGTCTGGAATACAAGGCATCCTCAGACACTTTACTGATGGATTTACTACAGACAGCAAATCAAATGGTATCAGAAATACTCCGCCTAGGGATCTTATCCTCTTTTGCAACATTAACAGAATGATTAGGAGAGATGCATCTCACACAGGATACTACTGCTGCTGCTGTGGAACACACTCCTCATCCACAGAAAAAGTTCATCCTTGTCCATTTTCAAGCACAACTTAGTTCTATGCATAGGAAACAGAAAATTTACCACAAGTCTATCCATACCATGCTACTAATGGACACAGACAGCTCCTACATGCTTTATCCCATGCATGGCCCCCTCAAATTATCAATGATATGATCCCAGTTATTCTCACTAGGATAATATATAAATATCGACCATGGGATGGGTAAGGCCAATCTATAACCAAATGGGATAGTTTATTTCGAGCATAAGAAAGGGAAAACTGGCTAGACTTAAAATGGCCCACAAGGGCAGTTAGCCTAGTACTTCCTATGAACCTACTCAAAGAGAAAAGAGATGATGAAACAGGAGAAATTCAAAAAATAAGAAGAGAATGTGAATTTTGGAAGCAGATCCTTAAGGAAAACAGCAGCAGCCATACAGAAGAGAAGAACTAAGCCATCGCATGTATGGTGAAAGATTTAGCCGATAGGAATAAATTCAATTATGGGTATCGAAAAGGTAAGAGGAGGCTGGAATTTACAGGAGAAAATTGGCAAAGGAACCAAGGCATTGGGAGCAAATAACTAGAGAGAGGTAAAAGAATGGGAACAGGTCAAAATTTATTTATTTATTTATTTCCAGTTTGATAACCGGGGAAGTCCACTGGGCTCGAAAGCCCATTTTCAGTGGAGGCCCGGGGAGAAAAGCTCCATGATAATACAATGAAATAATACATTGCACACAAAAACACAAGCATACATTGATGATAATACATTGTACACAAAAACACAGCAGAAAGACTGTAAACTAATACATTATACACCAAAACACTCTGAGTTCTAATAGCACAATATTTTAACAATGAAGTACATTAGGCAGCATACATAAGAAAATCTTGTTTTTATGCAACTGTAATGTTAAGTGAAGTAGGAAAGAAAAAGGAAAATATAGAACGAGTTTGAATGCAAGAGCAGGAAAGCATAGGAGAAGCGAAGGAGAAGCGAAAAGTTTAAAGGAGAAGAGAGGCCAGGAGGAAGATAGCAGAAGAACAGATAGAGTAGTGTTCATTTTAAGATAGAGTCCAGAAGAACACCTTAAGAAAAAAGGCAAAAAAGATTCAAATGTGAGACTAAGCATACAAGTGGGCAGAGGGATGAGAGCACTTAAAGGAAGAAAAGAGTTTAGTCAGGGAGGGGGGAGGAGATAAGAGGAAGAGGGAGGGGAGCTAAGGACCGAGTCTGAAGAAGGGGAATCAGGGGGGGGAGAAAGGAACTAGGATGAAATAAGATCAGGTAGGAAGTATACAATTACATTTCCAATTTTGGGAAAGGTGAGAATGGAGAAGAGATTTGAACTGTTCATAGCTACCACAATACCAAAATGATATTGGACTGCAGGCTAGAGACTGCCTTCCCTATCAGGAGTTGATACAGTGTAAGCAAAGAGAAAGGGATCGGGGAATAAAGTGAAAAACCTGCTCTGGTACAGATTTTACTTTAATCTAGAACAGCACCTACTGTTAAAAAGGAATAAAAAGTAGGGTATACACCACATTGCAAGATAACTACAGGAATCAATCAGAGGAGGTTAGAAAAGAATGGAAAGAGAGACTGGACAAGCAATTCAAAAGGAAATGATGGCAGGATTTAAGTATGGCTCCCAAATATGCAATAAGGTCTACAAGATTTAGGATATTTGCTTGGAAGTGTTTACATGGGTATTTTTATACCCCAAGCAGACACCAAAGAACTTTTCCTCACATAGATGTCAAATGTTGGAGGCGTGATGGGGAAAAAAGAGGTATCTGGGAACATGTTTTGGGAATGTAATGGGTTGGTAGACTTGAAAATTTTTCTACAGAGCTGGGATACAGGATCTGAATTGCCTAGACATAGTAAGCCCTTGTTAAGTTTCATTCTAGTGGCTTTCAAAAAAGCAATTCCTAGAAAATGGAAATCAAAGTCTAAACCAACTATATTCGAAGTAGTAAATATTGTAACATATAAAAGAACTGGAAGTGGGATCTTTAGAAAAGAGTAGAAGCAAATTACATTGGAAAAAATGGAAATTGTCAGAACAATACTTGCAGAACAATGTTATGAAGGAGTGAGGTTTAAGGAAAGGCAGGAAATGAGCAAAGGAGTGAGGTTTAAGGAAAGGCAGGAAATGAGCAATGTATGTACGTAATGTTGAACTAATAACTGTACCAAAACATATCATGTAATGTATAACTGTAAACATGTTAAAATGGCTTGTTTTCTTTTATATAAATGTATGTTTGTCTATGTCTTAGCCATTAAAGCAATGGGAAACACTTCACTAATGCAGCACTCAAGAAAATTTTTAGAAAATCCAGTGCAATCTGCAATTGCAACTCTTGCAGAAGCGCAGCTAGATGGGAGAGAAGGAGGCACAATTCTGAGCACAGAGAACTTTTATTTGTTCTGCTCCTCACATCAGGAAGACACGAGACCATTACAAGGATGACTTGATGCTCGTCCAAGGACTGACAGTCAGAGAAGGAACTTTTTTTTTTCTCATATGTTGATTGGGCATCAAATCAGGGAGTAGAACTGGGTGCCACATGATCCGCTCAGTTTTCCAGAAGATGCGTTTCTTAACCCCAGCTAAAAGGAATATGCTTAGAACTATATAATTCTGAAGGACACGGAAGTTGTTAAGATCTGCGATATATTTTCAGGGCTTGGCATCTGTGCCGGGTATCCATTTATGGAAAGTGGCAGTGTACATGAGCTGTCTCCAGTTTGATATCTCACTACTCCATTGCCATATATGCCTTCTACATCCCTAGAATTTGAAGAACAATTGGCTCTTCTCTGCATGCTGGAACATGAGGTCTTGTACATATGTTGCCTCTACTGTGTACAGCTACCTGGCACTTCCCTTACAGGCAGATACATTTTCAGAAAACCCTGTTAACTACAAATATTTCCCCTCCAGAGCTGCAGTTGCAGTAATTTTCTTCCTATGACATTTTCTACTCCCTAGCTTCTCTTGTGCTAGCTTAGAGTTTTACATACATGATTATAACAACTCAAAAGGACATGTAAAGTATTTATCATTTCACTGACAATTTACTTTCTGCTGCATTCTCACATTTTTTTTTCAAACAAATTCCATAATATGCAGCACATGATACTTAAAAAATATTATTCCGAATGTGTTACAAAATAAACAATTATCAGTAATCCCCTAATGGAACAAACTGCAAATTCTGTATTTCACACAGTATTTTTTTTCCTTTCTGTGGAATTTCTCATATCAGACCACCTCTTTTTTTATGAACAAATGTAAGGCTCTATATTTATACTGTGTTCAACAAAAATGTAGTGCTGCTGGTGTATTCCTCCTCTGTGTAATTCTTCTTCTTCTTTCGGCTTTTCCCGGTTAGGGGTCGCCACAGCGGATCACCTGTCTGCTCATCATTGGCAGTAGAGTTTTATGGTGTTGAGCTGCCAGCCCGGCACCCAACCTTCCACAGAAGGCACACACACGCACACACGCCTAGGGCCATTTTAGAGTGTCCAATCAACCTATAGCATGTCTTTGGGATGTGGGAGGAAACAGGAGCACCTGGAAGAAACCCACGCGACCACAGGGAAGACATGCAGACTCCGCACAGAAGGCACCCCAGCCGAGGATCGAACCAGAGAACCTCTTGCTGCGAGGCAACAACCCTAACCGCTGCACCACCGTGGCCACCCTTCCTCCTCTGTGAAACTACCTATCTCAATTTAATTCTCATTTAGTCACAGGAGCAGCTATCTTGTCTGTGCTGCATAATGATCTCAGACAATGCAGTGCTGTCAGATTTTTTTTCTTCACACCCATGGAATTCCTTATGACAAAAAAAGCACAATTTTGTTATTCATTATTTTATAAATTTTCAGTAATAGTACTAATGAACTACTACATTGTTCCCAAGCAGTATTCCTGTTTGGCACAGTGTTCAGACATAGTACACGGCAGTTTTTCCCCTTCTAGGAAATTCCCTCAAACAACATAAGCTCCCATTTGTACCCACAAATGAAAGTATCAAGACACTAAACTTTAAAGTCTGACTGCCAAAGTGTTCAAACAAAGCAAATCTAGTAGAATATATATATTTTTTAATGTGTGGAATTTCATACATAAACCAAGCTCCTTTTCCATTCACAAAAAGTCCCTAAACACAGAATAGCAGTCTTAGCAACAATACTGAAAGCCAGCCACAGGGGTTTCACAGCCCTGTCTAATCCTGTTAGCATCTTCCTCACCTGGTTTTAAGGACTGTCTCTTTCCCTATAAGCCTTAATGTGTAAAAAGAAAATTCAGATTTTCCTACAGCACACTGGCAGTTGTTTACAAGTTTTCTTTAGCATACTACAACTAAAATATCACACTTGTATCACACCCAACCTTGTGACTCACAATGCAGGATCTCCCTTCCCAAAAATCAGCAAAAGAGAGAAGCAATGAGATACCCTTTCTCTTTACAGGGAGTTCTTCAAAATCACTTGGGACATTCACCCCCACCCCCCTTTTTTTTCTTTGTCATCCTCCCACCTTCCCAAATGTCACTAAACAGCCTCTGCTTTCCTTAGTCAAGAATGGACAGTTCAGTCCTCTGATTCTTTTAGTTTTAAAAACACAATTATTTAAGCAATAAACCGGGCCTGGATGTGGGTAAATCCAGCTTTACCCATGCTCAGGAGTGAGTTATTGCTATTGTATAATGACATTATTTAAGAAATAAACTGCTTAGCTTTCCATTCTGTGTAACTGCACTGTGGTGTTTCTGCAAGTCTTTCCATCTTTTTGTTGTACTATGTATGCATACAGGACAGTACATCAGTATAGTGCAAGGAAAGCAAAAGAGAAGACAGAAATTTCTGTTGCCCCCCCCTTTTTTTTTTTTACCAAGACTTTATGAGGGACAGACAGCAAATATTGGAGGTGAGACGGGGAAGAAAAAGGTAACTGGGAACATATTTTCTGGGAGTATAATGAGTTGGCAGACTAAATATTCCCAGCAGCCTGCTCTGTCAGAGTTATTGGGTGAGCAAATTGGGTAACTTAAGGAAATTATTTTTTTGAACTATGACACAGAATCAGAACTGCTTACACATATAGTAAGGCCTTACAAAGTCTAATTATGGTGCCAAAAAGAACAATTACTAGAAAAGAGAAATCAAAGTCTAAACCAACTTTACTAGAAGTAGTGAATATAGTAAGAGAGAAAACAACTGGAATTAGGATCTTCAGAAAAGGGTAGAAGCAAATTACATAAGAAAAATGGGAATTGTGGGAACAATACATGCAGAGGAGGAACAAGGTTTAAAAGAAGGTAGGACTTGAGCGAGCTATAACACTCGACTGACAATGACTGGGTAGATTATAAGTGAATGTATATTTTATGCAACTACAGTTATGTCAACATAGTTTGTGATTTATGTTTGCAACTAAAATTATGTCAAGATGGTTTTTCATTTATATAAATGTATAATTGCCTGTGTCACACATGATAATTTAATAAAGATGTTTCTTGTTTAAAAAAAAAAAATGATTTTATGGGGGAAAGCCTAAACCCAAGGAAATCCAGGTACATTTCTGATGAATTATTTTTGCAGAATGTACCTGATTTTTCTCGTACTTTGCTGTCCTATATGCATATGCCAATAGGAAAATCTGGCCACTCAATGGTACTTCACTTCAGCAGCCAGACTTTTTTTCTGTTGGTGTGCGCTTGATTTACAGTGGGCACATTGGTTGGGCTGTTCAATCAGCATGTATGTTTTTGAAGAATGACCATTTATTGTATAATTCAGATTAACAGACAACAAACCTGTTTCAACTCTTGAGATGAGCAGTAAGGCAGCCAAGTGCCACAACTCAAGTAAATCTTACTGTTCTATAACATGATCAAGCTGAGTAACTGCACAACAGATGACCAAATTAATCTCTGCATGACCTCACCATCTAATTACAAGATTCTCTTTACTGAAATGTTCAGAAATTCTCCATAAGCACAATGGTCAGATGAATGCAAACAACCAATTTGACTATTCAGGGGACATATTAACATGGCATGACTGGCTGATCACCTGTCATTATGCGCGAGTGAGAGAAGAGTGACTGGCAGAATGCTATGAATAGCAACGCCTCTTATTTCCAGGTGAGCCTTTTTGCAGTAATCCTTACTGTCAGTTAATTTCATTAACAATAGCCATGCACTAATGAAATAGTTACACAAGGAATCCAAAGGGTAGGAAAAAGATTGTCTTTAAAATCATTACTAAATTTAAAATAAAAACTTGTGAAAAAAAGAATTCTCCAGGACCCTATAATTTATGCCACTGCATATGGCACTGGGATAATTTGGCACCTACAATTAAGGAGTTAAATGAAGAGTAAGACGTGCCTTATTTTTAGCATTTCTTGGGCATGATAGCTTGAAAGCGTAGTTGTGTAAATAAACTTGCCAAAACAATGGATGCTATGATGATCACTGTTGCAATAGCCTTAGCTAAATGGGTTATATCCTGCACAGGATTTAAGAACTGGCCAGATTCCAGAGTTTAGGGTCACCTTCCACATGCTCAAACTATTAGCAGCTCCAGCAGAGCTGAAACAAAATCAACAGTCTCGGAGTGCAGAGCCCTTCACAGAATTCATGCCAACTGAAAGAGAACAATGCTAGGAAAATAAAAGGCAATGTTCATACCCCAGCAGCAAAGAAAATACAAAAAATATTGGGAAGGGAGGGTGCAGTTACCGCAGCAGTGGGCATTCAAACATCTACTGTTACAGTAAGTTTATTTATACAACTGTACTATATTCACCATTTGATCCCTACAGAAGAAGCCTTGCATGACTGGGAGGCAGAAGGATGAGGGACCAGGAGTATCTGGAGAATGGTTCAAACAAAGCCTGCTCTAAACTTGGAGATGGAATCTAGTTTGTATCGGTTTGTAAATGTATGTATGCACTGATGACCAACTTGCTGCCTTTAGAACATCTTTGCAGTTTGTTTCTTTTCAAAAAGCCAGTGACAAAGCCAAGGTGCTAGCAGAATGAGCATTGACCCTGCCTGGAATAGACTTATCATGAGAACAACAAAAGAAACAACATGGTACAACCATTTGGAAATGGTCTGCTTTGACACAGTTTGTCCTTTTTTCTTGTCTTCATAAGAAATGAATAACTGATCTAAGGTTTTAGTTCTGTCAAGATATCGGAGATGTCTGTGGACATTCAGAATACGAAGCATTCCTTCTACCTCATTTTAGGTTCTGGAAAGAAAACAGGGAGATGGACAGCTTGGTTTAAAGTAAACTAACACCACTTTAGCCATGAATGAAGGATTAGTTCTCAAGGAAACCCTAACTATGTGGAAAATGATACAAGGTTAAACCAGCATTAGAGTTTGCAGCTCATACACTCTTCGTGCAGAAGTCATGTCAATCAACAAAACATTTTTCCATGTTATGAAAATCAAATCAGCCTAATCAGCTGGTTCAAATGGAGCAAGAGTTAACTTTTCCAAAACAACTTTAAGATTCCCAAGCAGGTTTTCAATGTTTTTAGGCACTCAGAACCTCTTTCAAAAACATTTTAACATAGGAATGTCTTGAAAATGGGGGCCTATGGGTAGACATGCTGAAATGGCTGACAAATGAACTAACTCACACAAACACTGTAGAACCATAGAAAAACAAGCCTTAAAAGATCCTGGTTCTTATCACAGCACTGACTAGAAAATCTTTTTCATTTAGTGAAATAAGATTTCCTAGTGGCAGGTTTGTCTTCATTAATGCCTAGCTGCATGTCCTCAGGAAAAAAAAAGTTCCCAGAAGGTATTAAAAGTCTTATCCAGGCAGTCAGATAAAGTTGTTTCAGATTGGGGTGTATCAAACAACCCTTGTCTTGTGTGAGCAGGTCCAGTCTATGAAGAAGCTTGTGGTAATTTCCCTTGGCCATTTCCAAAAAGAAGGGATACCACTGCTACCTGGGCCAGAACAGAGTCACACAATGACCTCTGGAGAGTCCTCCTGAATCTTCAGAATGAACCTGAATATTAGTGGAAAAGAAGGAAGGAACACTCCTTTCACAGTATAAAAAAAATGCATCTGTTTTCCAGGACTGATTGCAAGGAATCACACAGGAGAATTTTGCCAGCTGCTAACTGTGAATGAAAACAAAAAGATCTACCTGAGGTGTTCCCGTATCTGGATCAAATCCTGGAAGACCATTTGATAACATTTCTATTTGCAAGGGTCTGTCATGGTTCTGCCCAGCTTGATTGCCACAATGCCTTGTTCTGACAGGATGCAAGACGCCTATAGAATATGACTGTGCTAAACTGTATGCCAGTCTACTATGGCTAACTGAAGAGAGGGCAAGAGTTGGAACTACCCTGGTTTATGTACCCTATCACAGGGATATTGTCTAAAATCACTTGCAAAAAGCCCTGGAGACCAAAGATGATAGTGGCAGCCGAGAGTATTTATGATTGCCAACATCTCCTTTATGCTTGCGTGGTTTGGTTGATCTTTTTTTGTTCTAAAGACCCTGTACTTTTAACCCCAGACACATTGCTCCTCAAGCCAAGTCCGAGGTGCCTGCAATTGTGGAGCTGCAAGGGAAAAATAGGAGACCAATATTCAAATAAAAATACTCTCTCCAATAAAGGAATTCCCCCCCCCTTTTTTTTTTTTTTTTTTACTGTTCTCTGAAAAAGTTAGGGGATGTTGATATTGGGACCATATAGAATTTAGGTACCCAATGAATATTTCTCATATGGAATCTAGCTTAAAGGAATCATGAGCATCATGGGTGCCATAAAATCAAGTATCCTGAGAAATTCCCTTCCTGAAATCCTGAACTGAGTGGAAAGCTCAGAAAAAGATCTAAAGCTATTTGACCTGATCTATGACACACCCCAGGAACACAGTCCTGTGAGGAGTCACACAGATCTTTTGAACATTCTCCTGAAAACACAGCCTATGGAGGAGATCTCTTAACCAAATGTGACATTCTTGGCATTTTTAAAAAACAGTGCAAAAATAATAAAGTTGTCTAAATAAAGAAAAATGTGAGTAGCTTGCAGTCTGCTGTTAAGTTATCAATGGAACTAGACAATTTGTGAACACCCTTGAAGCAAAGGATAACCCAAATGGCAATGTAGAGAACTGACACAGTTTAAGCCAGATACACAAAGCAAACTTTTGAAATCTGACTTGTATGAATTTGATCAGCATTTTTTAAATCTATTGCTACTTAAAAAAACGAATGGAAGAATAAGGGGTAATAGGCTGTGAAAGGATAGCATTTTGAACTTTCAGACTTTCACATAAATGAAAGATCTAGGACTCATCTCCATAGGGATTTCTCTTTGGTACCAGAAACATTTTCAGATAATAATCTTTCCCTTTCAGTGAAAGTGGAACAGATTCTATAACACCAAGTCAACAAATGCTGAAAGACAAGAAGAAGAAAAAGAAATTGATCTGGTGGGCGAGGAGGAATGCCCCTGAAAATGAAGTGACACCCACTGCCATCTGTACCGATGATGGATCACTCTTGGAACTCATTTGTCTAATATCCAATTGTTTTCCCTTCATTATTTTTTTTATCCTGATATTTCCCCAAAAAAGTCCACTAACACCTGCTAGCCCACTGCTATAATACTCCCCAGCTCAGCCATATTTTCTCAGGATCAAAGGAAGTTATTAGGTTACTGGCCGTGAGGCCCTTACAAACCTAGACAAGAATTTAGCCCATGTGGCGACAAGTCAGCACCCAATGCCCCTGTCCAGCAGGGACAGAGGTGGAATCCCAGGGGTGTACTTTCTGTTTCCCATCCAGTTATCCAGGTTGCTCTTAAAAAGGGTAAATGAGGTACTCTACAGAAAAGGGCAGTCTCTGGGGCACAAATTTGTCCCGCCAACAAATCCTATTGATGTCACAGACCAGGTTGAGGTCGCTCATGCGTGTACTCAAGTGGAGCTTGACTTACAGAGATGCAACAGTCCCATCAAGGCGGGGTCTGAGATTGCTTTGTATGCCAGACAGAGGTCACCACTGAGGAGTCTGTATGAGACTGAGAAGAAGGACAGAGCCTTTAGCCTATCTGTGTAGGGTAGATGTTTGAGGTCCTGGATTCTCCTGGTGAGGAATCTCTGCGGTCTCTCCAGCTGCTGTAAGTGCTTTGTGAGGTACATGCTGAAAGGGGCACTGTACTCAATAATGGGTCTTACAAGGGAAGAATACAGGGATGTTATGACCTTGTCCCCGGATAAGATACCCTTACTAATGAGGTAGCCCATGTAGAAAGCTTTCTGCACAATGTAGGCAATATGGTGGTCAAAAGTCAGTTTGCTATCAACCTGAGTGCCCAAGTCCCTCATGACTGACTGCATGCTTAGAACCTGGTTATTAATGTGATAATTTGTGGGGGCATCACTCTCCCCAAAAGGGACAATGATACAATTTTCGGCATTCAGTTTGAGGTCATGTTTCTGGCACCACTCATTTGTTTACGTGAGACCCTCTTGGAGGATGTCCACATCACTAGGGAACACCCAGCTTGCAGCCATCTACAAACTTGGTCAGCCATAGCACACTGGTTTTGGCCTGCACATCATAAAAGTATATCCCAAACAAGAGAGGCCCCAAGACCGATCCCTGGGGTACACAGCTCGTTACGGGTCTACTGCTTGAGGTGTCTTCCCCTATTTTGACTAGGTGGGCTCTATCAGTTTGCTACTCCTCTGGTAACATATGGACTGATGCCTAGTTGAGAGAGTTTATCTATTATACCAGAGTGGGGAATAGTATTGAAGGCTTTGACCAGGTCAAGGTAGGCATGTGTGCACAGTATTCCCTTCATCCATGGCTTTAGTGACTGTCTCAAAGAAGTTGACCAAATTTAACAGGCATGACCTCCTCTTGATGAAACCAAACTATGTGGGATTGAGTGTTTGGAGGTTGGTAATGTCCTTGTTAATGAAGTCCATGATAATTTGCTCCATGGCCTTGCAGATCAGGCTAGTTAGGCTGATTTCCTGGATCTTTGGACACTCCATTTTTGTGAAGATGGATGACAGTGGTTGTGCTCCACTAAGCTGGGATGAAGTTGACACTCAGGTTTTGGTTGAACAGGGTGTCTAATGGTGCTGCAAGTTCCTACCTTAATTCATGTAGGATGCAGCCTGGGATGATATCAGGTCCCACGGAGGCTGTATTTTTTGCATTTGAAAGGGCAGTAATGACTTGCTTCCCAGAGATAGGGGGGCAGGTGCTGTGGATGCCGTGATTTACTGATGGGAGGGGAGAGAGGGGTGAAGTTTTTACAACCTGTCTGCCACAGGTTGGCTACATCTATGGCATCTGTGTATGTGGTGTCCTTGACCACCAGTTCTGAGCAGATCTGGGTGCTTCCTTTGAGACTGTGGACATACGTGAAGGTATTATGATTCCCTTTAGTAGATGTGGCCAGTCTGGACTCTTTGCTTTGGAGGATTTCACTAGAGCTCTTATTTCCTTGTCCAGACTAAGGAGAGATTTCTTCCAATTAGGTACCTGCTCCTCCTTGTTCGTGGACAGCAATTGTTTCCTTTTATTATAGAATTTATTTATTGCAGATGTCCACCAGACAGGTTTACTCTTCCATGAGGAGGATGATTTTGTCCTGTCAGGTATTCCTGATTCCATGCAGCTATATAAATGCTCAGAGAGTACGCTGGTGTAGGTTAGGACATACAGTGGATATAAGTTTACACATCCCTGCTAAAATGCCAGGTTACTATAAAAAAATGAGACCACAATAAATCATTTCAAAAATTTCACACAATTAATGTGACCTATAACCTGTGCAATTCAACTGAAAAACAGCCAAATCTGTTAGGGAAAAAATATAAAAATAAAAAATATATTATATGCTGGTTACATAAGTGCATACACCCTTAAACTAGAATTTTGTTGTGTGCGCACACCCTTAAACTAATACTCTGTTGAAGCACCTTTTGATTTAATTACAGCATTCAGTCTTCTTGGGTAGGAGTCTTATCACAGCACGGCACATCTTGACTTGGCAATATTTGCTCACACTTCTTTGCAAAAGCACTCCAAATCTGTCCGATTGTGAGGGCATCTCTTGTGCACATTCCAAAACTTTAATTTTCTTCTGGTGAAGCCATTCTTTTGTTGATATGGATGTATGCTTGGGGTCACTCTGTCATGTTGAAAGGTGAAATTCCTCTTCATCTTCAGCTTTCTAGCAGATGCCTGAAGGTTTTGGGCCAAAAGTGAATGGTATTTGGAACTCTTCATAATTCCCTCCACCTTGACTAAAGCCTCAGGTCCAGCTGAAGGAAAGCAACCCCAAAGCATGATACTGCCACCACCACCATGCTTCACTGTGGGGATGGTACTCTTTTGGTGATGCGAAGTGTTGTTTTTGTGCCAAACATAGCTTTTGGAATTGTGGCCAGAAAGTTCAACCTTGGTCTTATCAGACCATAACACATTTTCCCACATGCTTTTGGGAAATTATGTATTGATCTACAAATTTTAGCCGGGCCTGGATGTTTTTCTGTGTAAGAAAAGGCTTCCATCTTCCAACCCTACCCCACAGTCCAGACATATGGAGAATATGGGAGATTGTTGACACATGTAGTACACAACCAGAAATTCCTGCAGCTCCTTCAATGTTGCTGTAGGTCTCCTGGCAGCCTCCCTGACCAGTTTTCGTCTTGTCTTTTCATCAATTTTGGAGAGACGTCCAGTTCTTTGCAACAGCACTGCTGTCCCATATTTTCTCCACTTTTTGACGACTGTCTTCACTGTGTTCCATGGTATATCCAATGCTGTGGAAATGTTTTTGTACCCTTCTCCTGACTGATACCTTTCAACAATGAGATCCCTTTGATGCTTTGTAAGGTCTCCACGAACCATGGCTTTTGCTGTAGCAGGCAACAGAGTAAATGTCAGGAAAATCCTACTAGGGCAGCTGAACTTTATTTGGGGTTAATCAGTGTCTCTCTAATTGATGGCAGGTGTGTACCCAAGAAGACTGAATGCTGTAATTAAATCAAAAGGTGCTTCAACACCTACAAACAAACAAACACCTACAAACAAGTATTAGTTTAAGGATGTGCGCACACAACAAAGTATTAGTTTAAGAGTGTGCACACATATGCAGCCAGTTATTTTTCAGTTGAATTGCACAGGTTATAGAGGTCACATTAGTGGGAAAGTTTTGAAATGATTTATTGTGGTCTCATTTTTTATATCATAAAAACCTGGCATTTTAACAGGGATGTGTAAATTTTTTATATCCACTGTATGTGCCAGTTCGTATGGAGGGGGAGGGGGCTATGAAGCTGTTTATACCTTCTCTCAGGAGGTTGTAGTCAGCTTTGGAGAAGTTTTTTTGTTTGCTCTAGCTGGGTGGGGGGGGGGGGTCAGGGGAGATGGGGACTTCAAAAGTGACCACTTTGTGGTCAGATCTTACCAGGGAGGACGACACTGTATGAATGGCTGCAGTGGTTACTCATGTTGGTTAATACCAAGTCCAAGATATTTTCACCTCTTCTGGGGTTGTCGACCAGCTGGTCCAAGGCATCTGCACTGATGAAATCAAGGAATCTCTGGGCATTTGTGCTTTGGCACGAGTACTACTTCTAATCTATGGTTGGATTTGGATAGTTAAAGTCACCCAGGATCAGGGTAAAGGGTTGAATCCTGATAGATTCAAAGAGGTCCAGATAGGTGCAGTGGGCAACTTGAGTCGAAGTTTGAGGCCTGTAGCTTGTTATGATTTGAACAGGGGTCTTGTCAATGGTTAACTGCACCTGGAGTGTCTCCTATGTATCATACTGTTTGACCAGCCTGGAGGTATGCATTTTTATGTATACTGCAACTCCACCTCCTTTTGCTTTGCTGCCCACCGTCTGGAGTCTGAATGTATGACAGGATGATATTCATTCCCAAATACATTTTAAATTGGTCATTCTCCCCACCTTACCCACCACAAGTCTGAGAACATTTAAAAAGTATGTCTCTGAAAAGACTAACTACTTTCTAAATTTTACCTCACCTATTTCTTGCATTCCCATTCTCTATCACCACCCTATTTCTTTCCCACCCACAATGGCAATAGCATAATCTCTAAACACCTCTCAGGTTCACAAGCCCACATACACTCCAAAGTCAGTGTTTCTGTCAGGAAACATTGCAAACAAAATTGTTAGTTGAAGCTGTTTTCTGAGCCCTTGATCTCCTTGCAATTGGCTAAAGAATAGCCATCATCATTTACATTACTTCTTCCCTGGGCATTTCATTTCCAGCCAGCCAGCAGACCTGGCAGAAGTGTTATGCTACTGCACAAATCCTCCATTAACTTCTGTTACGTATCAAGCCAATGCATGCATCGACTATGACGGCAACTACTTACTAAACTTCCAGTCAACCCCTCACAGCAACTATATTTGGCTTTTCTAAGACCCTTCTCCAGAACCTAGGATTCATCCTCAATCTGAAGATGCATGCAGATCTAGTGTGCATCGAAGTGACAACAGTAATAACACTGCTACCTCCAAAAATAGGTAACTGGAGACTCTCAGTATGCAGACAGGGAAGAGATAGCTTTAAGCAGTAAGATGGGCAGCTGACAGAACAGTAGATAAAAAATAGAGAGAATGCATTGACTATGGAATGGGATAATATACAGGAAGCGAGACAAAAAATAAAACAGATTAGATGCTGAATACTAGGGAAAGACAAAGGAAAGGGAATGGAAGGCCAATGAGGAAGGGTCAAGGAACTTCAAACACAAAGTAGTAGGCTGGAGAACAAGAGGTAAGGGAGTTAAGAACCTTGCAAGATGAACTGCAAAAGGAAAAGTAAGACAAAATATGGGTATAGGTGTGGCGATAAAGGAAACTGCCCATGGAAACACACCTAGGGCACAAGAGATCACGAGAACTGTTGAAACCATGGGCTTTTAGAAATTCCAGCTGAAGCAGACTACATGATTAAACCACCAAAGAAATTCCTGTACCAGACAGGGAAAGACATTTGTTGGTTGAGAACATTTTGGTACTGAATCCAAGACAGACCTGACACTACTAGAACTTCCTCATATGAATCTTAATATAAGGGATAATGGGAATTGCTGAAGCCATGCAGGAGTAGCTTCTGTATGCTACTGATGTGTATGGAGGTAGAAAGGCTGTTCAAAATGGGAGAAAAACAACTGGAATCATGGAGGAATTCCTTCTTCAGAAAAGTTCAAACCCATAAGAACCTTCACACTGGATGTAACTTGAATAACAGAATCATGCAGATAAATGTGAATTCCCTTGAGTCTGTAAAGTACTATGATTGGGACTAGGTCTTTTTGAACCACAGAAATGCATGAGAAGGTGGGTTGGGAGTCCCACTGATGCCTGCAGCCTCCTCTTACATTTAAGACCCAAGAGTCTGAAGTGATCTTTTCTCATAATGGGAAGCAAAGTTTGCCCAGCCACTCTAAGGATTAAATAGCTGCAGTGGGAAGAGGAAGGGGATTTGAACAAGGACAGTCAACACTAATCTCCAGTGCTGTTGAAAGCCTAGAAAATATTTCAAAGTTCCCTTTGTTGCTTTCTCAAAAATTGTCCTTTACCTAATTTTCTGTTGCTGTTTGATTTTTAGACTGCTTTCTGAAGAAAGGTGCTGCTTTTAAAAGGCAATTTCTGTAATATATGGGTGCTGGAAAGGGAGAGTTGCTTTACGCCTTATATCACTTCATTCTTCCCCTCCATCTACTTGGAAGACTTTGGCTGAGGAAGCCCCAACTAAGAAACTTCCACCTAGAGGGACAATCAGTAACTGTGCCTTAATATTGTCAGGTAGAAGCAAGAGATACAGCCAGGTATGTCTATAGATGACAGAGCAAGTGGCAGCAGGAATAGAGGCTGCACATACAGCATCATAGCTAAATTTTACATAACTTTTAGCTACTTTTGAAACAGAATGTAGCATTTCAAGGAGATTAAATCTTATGTCTTGGTTAGGAATCTCAGGAATTTTCTGACCCATATTTTCTAATATAGCCAAAAGAGATTTAGTAATGAGAGTTTGACAATTAAAAGCCCTAAAAGATAGGGTAGCAGATGCATAAACATTTTACCATATTTGTCTAGGGTTCTGCTCTATCATGTGAAAGAGAATTAACTGCAGGAAACAGTTTAGCCCCTTGTCTACGCCAACACAGACAATTGCTGGTTAGCAAAAGGTTTTTATATAAACATTTGTAGAGTCTTGAACCCTGAAAAATTTTGTCAGGCCTTTTGACTCATTAACCCAGAGTACCTTCTCGGGGTGCCTTAGTGCTTACATCCGAGCACTCTGTGAGGCGTTTGAAAATGTAAGCTGTTTCACCAGAGTGCCTTCCACAAACAAATTCACAGTCCCCTTTTAGCTCCACTGTTAGAAATTAAGTTGCAAAAGTACCTGAAATGTGTCAGGTACCTTCTCAACTTCGTTTTCACGGTGGAGTAACATCATGTTTGCATTTAACAGTTTGGAGAAAATCAGCTTGCCATGCACTGTGCATCTGCAAGCCAATTCTTTATGTTTTCCATGAAGCAAATGGTGGCAGCCAATCAGATTCTGGCAATCCAAGCAACCACTTGCCAAACAACTCCACCCTCAGACATAACTTTCTTTGTTCTGTGACAATAAATAGAGGATCCTCCAGTACCAATTCCCTTTTTCTTGAATCTGCTATATTGCTACTGGAGCTGTCTATCTATTGTAACAGAACATTTTCTGTGCACCGTTTACGATGACCAGCAATAACTCATCAGGCCAGCAGCAAGGAACCCTGAAAAGCAAGTACCCTACAGCTGCAACTGAGATCTTCCTATCCACAATAAGGTAAGTGTTCACTGCACTGCACTATGGTTTGCACTTTCAGTATACTGGCATTTGACACTTTTTTTTTTGGCTAGTTGAGTATGAAGGGGAGGTCAGGATACTTTTGAGTACAGTCGTGGCATACCGGCATTCTGCAGAGATCTCTCTCTCTCTCTTTGGTCCCTGAAGTACTGTCTAACTTTGGATTTTGAAATACTGCCACTAGATTCTTTATCTCATTCTTTTCTTTACATTGGTTTGTTTTATCCAGATGCTTTTGTTTGAAGAGGACTGTATTAAAAGGATGGTGAAATTTGTAGGATTGATGAGGAATGGTAGGACTGTACAAGGGAGTGTGAGTGACGGAAAAAAAATACAGCTATTAAGAATGCAGACAGGACACTACCTGGGGATAACAGTGATCATAGGTAATGGGTAACTCAGTGACTGAAAACATGGAAGAACTTTCGGATAGGCAGTCTAAAATACATTCAGCTATATACAAACAAGTGTAAAAAAATGGTAAATTTCAGTAATTGCTGCAGGTAGTTTACTTCTCCTTAGTCACACTTCGCTCGTGAACTACTGGGTTCTGTTGGGTATACAGCTGTTACAGTTTCCAGCCCGCGGTTCCGATTTCAGCACCTTAAATGGCTGCTAACAGCAGCTCTCTCGAGTGCTTCACTTTCAACAGTTACAAATTTAAACACTTGAGACCAAGTGCTTCACAATTGTCTCCCCTGTTTTGAAAAAATTCTTTTACCCCTTTCTCCCATAAACTCTGCAAGTTCAAACTGAAATTACTGTTACAGTATCCAGCCCGTAGCTCCGATTACAGCACCTTGAACAGCTGCCATTAACTGCAACTCTAACGGTCTCTACTGCCTCACTTTCAACAGCTGACATTAAAAAGCAAAACAGAAATGGGAAAAGGTACACTTTTTAAGTTTAAAAACGAAACTGACACGATCTAGTTTGTTTTAATCCAGATGAGGAATAAGATACTTGTACAGTTACTTCAAGTTGCAGTCTTGAGTATTCTTTATGGCGTTTTTTTTTCCATTTTATTCTTGGTTTAGTGATGCATATAATTGTTAGGCACATCTGGTTTGACAACTGAAAGTTCACATGTGTTAAGAAAAATTTGGCGTGATTGGGGGAATTGTAGATTTACAGTTCTACTTCAGAAATTGTACTTACTGCAAACAAGTTTTTATCTGTCACACTTGTTATGCCACTTACTGCATGATACCACAGAGACCAGCGAACCTTTTTCAATGTTGCCTATTATGGAATTTTTGCTGCATTACTGGTAGAAGGATATAATTTTGCTGGGTATTAATGGGTGTGTTATAAGTGAATGAAAACGTTTGTATCACTTTACCATTGTAATTGTAGGTTCATAGGTAGGTACTAGGCTATCGACCCTAGGGCCTATACAAGCCCAGCCAAAAAGGTACCCTGGCTTTTGCCATCCAAGAAAAGTATTTTCCTGTACCACTGTCGAGCAGAGCCACAGAAGTGATCCCCAGGGTGAATTTCCTATTTCCCATCCAATCATCAAGATTTTTCTTGAAGAGTGCTAATGAGGAGCTTTGTTTGACATAGACAGGAAGTTTATTCCGGAGTATGGGAAGTCTCTGGGACAGGAATCTATCCCTCCTGCATGCTTTGTTTATTGTGGTGACAAGGTTTAGGTCCCTAGAGCGTGTAGCTCAGAGGGATTGGGATTTCTTTAAGTGGAGCATGTCCAACAGCTCTGGGTTTGACACAGCTTTGTATGTTAGGCAGAGATCACCTCTGAGTAGGCAATATGGGACAGAGTAAAGCTGGAGTTTTTTGAGACGGTCTGTGTAGGGCATCTGTTTGAGGCCAATAATCCTCTTTGTGAGGTATTTCTGTGGCCTTTCCAGTTGTTGTAGATGTCTTGTGAGGTACATACCAAAAGGGGCATTTTACTCTATAATGGGTCTAATGAGTGATGAGTAAAGGGGAACAATGACCTCTTTTTTTCTGGATGAGAAACCTTTTGTGATGAGGTGTGCCACGCAGAAGGATTTCCTGACTACTGTGGCGATGTGTTTATCAAAGGAGAGACTACTTTCCACCTGTGTCCCAAGGTCTTTTATCATACTTTCGGTGCTAAGTATACTACTGCCTATGTTGTAGTTCATGGGTAAAGAAGTTTTACCAAAGGGGATGACAATGCACTTTTTGGCAGTGAGTTTGAGGCCATGACTTTGACACCAGGCATCTGTCTCAGTGAGGCCCTTTTGTAGGATGTCCGCATTGTTAGGAGTTTCGATTATGGCTCCTAGTTTGCAGTCATCTGCAAACTTCATTAGCCAAAGACCTTCTGTGTTTGCCTGTACTTCAGAGAAGTAGATACCAAACAGGAGAGGACCCAGGACTGAACCCTGTGGTACTCCACTTGTCACTGGTCTGAAGTCGGATTTGGAGTCTGTTACTTTCACAGTGAGGGTTCTTGTCAGTGAGCCAGTTGGCAACCCATCTTGTGACATAGGGATTTATACCTAGCTTAGTGAGTTTATCTATAATTCCAGAGTGGGGGATGGTGTCAAAAGCCTTGGCAAGATCTAGAAAGCCTGTGTGAACCACCTTACCCTAGTCTACAGCTTTGGGGACTGCTTCAAAGAAGTCTATCAGGTTTAGGAGACATGATCTGCCTTTTACAAACCCGAACTGGGTGGGGTCCAGAGTTTGGAGATTACTAATGTCTTTGTTTATAAGTTCCATGATGATACATTCCATGTCCTTGCAGACCAGGCTTGTCAAGCTAATGGGGCGGTAGTTCCCGGGGTCCGTAGTAGCTCCCCCTTTGTGGAGTGGGATAACCGTCACTGTGCGCCATCCAGTGGGCACAAAGCCTGAGGTGAGGCTATGATTGAAAATGGTACTTAGGTGGGGTGCCAGTTCATTCTGTAGTTCGTGTAGAATGCAATGTAATGTACCTTTATTCCAATATGATACTGCATGACTATGCCCATAGAGTAAGCTTGTATTGCTATTGATGGTGATGTTTGGGTTATTACTTACAAGCGTGTGTCTAGGTCTGATTAACATGCATAGGTTCCCACAATTCAAACTTGGCAAACAAGACCCTGTGTGTGGCGAACCTTGAAATATTATGCTGTGCGTGTCATTTCCAAAATGGGTATAAATGGTGCTGGCAGATTGTTCCATCTGTCGCACGATTTACATCCAACTCTATTAATTTTAATCTTTTTTTGTACCGAGTTCCATTGCTTTTGGTTAAAAAAATTAAAATTTGCTTATATTTATTAAATATTTGTAGAGAGGTGTGTTGGCACGAAGTGGCCATAGCCAGGTGTTTACTAAGCCAGTTATATTCAAAGGCAATTAAGTGTCTACTAAATGGGATCATTCATTGAATGCAGGTGGCCAACTGCATAGTAATCAATCATTTAAGCAGTAATCACTAGATCTGAACAGAGAGGAGTACTTGGATGCCAATTGTATCAAATCTGATGAGCGTTAAGAAGCCACCCCAACAAAACTTGAAAATTCTACACAAAGGACCAAGGGGTCTACAAAGCTAAGCAATCGGCAGTAGATCCCAGCCTTTAACCCCATCCTGTATACCAAGCAAACAAAGGGGTCCACCCCCATGTTCATGACCCCAAGTTGCTGGGGTTGGTTGTCACATCTTGTTAGAAGGAGGTCCAAGCTGTCAGAACTTTCCAAGACTACCTCGCTGCACAGGCTAATACGCTTTTGCAGGTTTAGATCCCTAGACCAAGTATTTCTGATCTTATTTGATTTGCTGTTCTGCAGTAGGTACATCATTATTGGTATGGAGTAAGTCTTGTATGATATTCACATGTCGCGTCTTAGCAGTCTGTAGGATATCAAGTATGGTGAACTTTAAAAACTGTAATTCTTTTTTCAAAACATTAAAAACTGCAATTTTACTGTCAAGTCTTTCCGTAGTTTGCATATAGAAAAAAGTAATAAATGTATATGTAACTGAACTTTCAAAACCTAAAAATATAACTTAATACTTTATGTAAACTTATTGTGTGAAAAATAAGTTACAAAAGTTTATGTTGAAATGAAATACTTTCCTTTCGAGTACTTACATATTCGCAGGACTCTTTGCTAATTGAAAACACTATCAGGAATTTATGGCCTATGATTACATCACAAGATGAATTTAATAAGTTATTTCCTGAACATATAACTTTTACTAGGAAAAGGAACATCAATTTGAAGGGAATATTTGAACAAAACATTCAATCAGAAGAGAAACAGCAAGCTCTAGTAGCAAAAAGAAAAGGCACTTTTGCATGCGGTAGATGCAAGCAATGTTCCTATCTTATTAACAAAGAGCAGGTTCACATTCCCTCACGTAAAAGCACCTTGTATGCAAAGTGCAATTACAATTGTAATTCATCTGGAGTTATATATATAGGATTTTGCCAAAATGCCCATCCTTTTATGTGGGCAAAACTGAGAGGCAGTTAAAAGCAGAATATATGAACACATAAACGACATTAAAACAAGGAAAGAGACAAGTGCGTTTTACAAGCATTCTCTCAGTTGTAAAAACATGGCATTAAAGTTTTTTGTGGTGGACAATGTAAAACAAGACTTGAGAGGAGGAGACTGGGAAACAATGTTGGGATCAAAGAATTAACCTGGCAACTAAGGCTTAATGCAACCAAATATCCAGGCATTAATGAAGGGATAAGTTTAGGGACATTCTTAGGGCTAGAAGAAACAGGATCAACTGAAGTACCCCACATTGTTTCAACTTTTAGGGTAACTGTATTAATGGTTCTGAATCTGGTCATTGCTGAGTTTCTAAGGTTCAACTATCATCTAAAAGCATTAAATATTAAAATAGTCATGTTTACAGTATTATTAGTTGTTTTATTGTTACCTAAACCAAGCAGTATATTTTAACATATTTTTAATGAATTAAATAGGTTAGGGGTTTGTATTAAGTATTTAATTGACATTTTCAAAACTTGCACATTGTTCTGAAGTTATGAAAAAGGGAAATGTGTTTGTGGTTACAAAATGTGTGTTTAAAGTACTCGAAAGGAAAGTATTTCATTTCAACATAAACTTTGTAACTTATTTTTCACACAATAAGTTTACATAAAGTATTAAGTTATATTTTTAGGTTTTGAAAGTTCAGTTACATATACATTTATTACTTTTTCTATATGCAAACTACGGAAAGACTTGACAGTAAAATTGCAGTTTTAATGTTTTGAAAAAGAATTACAGTTTTAGGGTATGTATTTTAAATATTTTGTATTAATCAATTGATGACAATCATGCAATTAATTTAATCACATGAGCAGGGTTGGTTTGGTATAAATTCTGAATGAAGCAGCAACCTAATACACTTGAAAAAGCCTGTTAAGAACAGGCGAAAGCGCTTGTGGTTACTTGGAGTGGTTACTTGGATGGTTTTCTTGTTGTGTGTAATAAAAGAACTTTTTAACCTTTCCTGCTCGTCCATCTGGTGTTCGATAGTTTGGAGCTGCAGTGATCCTATCTACAGTACTGTTTTGTGTCTTTAAACGGAGGGTTCTGTGCCTCAGTGCCTAGTGGGATTCGTGGTACTGGTTTGTTTTCGTTGTATATCAAGTATGGTGACAGGACTTTGAGGTGGTCCATGCAAGACGTATCATTTTGGCTTTTTACTCTTTTATTAAGGTTTTTCTGTGGGTATTCGAGTTGCTGCATGCTTCTGGACAGATGCATGCCGAAGGGAGCATTATACTCAATGATTGGCTTAATGGGGACTGAGTAAAGGGGGACCGTGACATCTGTAAGTCTAGCCACAGTCCATTTGTTTATAAGCTGTGGTCAAAGGTTCCATGACTGTCACAATAAGTTCCTAAATTCTGAACAACTTAGTCAGCTTTTGGGAGGGTATTGTCAATGTGGTAGTCCCTCAGGGTAGACAAGTTCCCAAAGGATAGGATGATACATTTCTGACATTTAGTTTCAGGCCATGGTTCTAGCACCAGTTACTTGGTTGGGACAAACTCTACTGCAGAATGGCTAAATCATTTGAGGATTTAATAGTGCTTGTACCTTGCAGTCTTCTGCAAACATGTCAGCCAGAACCCTTTAGAAATTTTATTTATTTATTTTTTTTACTTCAGAGAAGTAGATGCCAAACAGTCCCAGCACTGAATCCTGGGGTGGCTGCACTGGTGACTGGTTTCTTTGAGGAGATAACGTCCTGTATTTTGATCATACTAGCAAATGTTACTGAAGGGTCATTTAGTGAAAGGTCTCATTTTAGGTGATTGTGCATACCCTCAGTATATTTTACTGAAGGTGTCGCTTGGGTGAATGTCTCATGCTGGTTCATGTGTATATCTGGACATACTAATGAAGATGTTGCTTGGGGAAATGTTTCACTGTGCATAGGTACGTACTAGGCTAATGGCTCTGGGGTCTTTACAAGCCTACCCCATAGAAGTGCCCTGGTATTGTGCCACCCATTGTTAGTTCCCAGTGCCTCTATCAAGTACAGCCACTGGAGTGATCCCCAGGGTGAAGTTTCCATCTCCCATCCACTCATCAAGATTTCTCTTGAAGAGGGCTAGTGAGGTGCTCTGCTTGACATATATGGGAAGTCTTTTCCGGAGCATGTCCAGTCTCTGGATTATGAATCTGTCCCTCCAGCATGTTCTGTTCATTGTGGTAATGAGGTTGAGGTCTCTGGAGCATGTGGTGCGGAGGGATTGGGATTTCTTTAGATGTAGCATTCCTAACAGACCTGGGTCAGACATGGCTTTGCAAGTCATGCATCAGGGAAGTGCTTGCGCATAGATGGTCAGACTGCTGAAGTGAACACTAGGCATCATAGTTTACTGTGTCAAAAGGTTATGTGGAGCAATTATCACCTTTCTAAGAGCATAGAGAATCTTGCAGTCAAGACAGAAAGGTGATTATCACATTATTTGTGCAGTTACAGTATTATAACAGTGTCATTAGGCACTTGTCAGGTAAAATCAATGGCAGCTGTCACTGTTATTCACATTACTAAAAGTCATTATCACATTGCAAGCACAGGTGTGGGACACTCCATATGTTTGAGTGTTACAGATATTTGTCATATTTAGTTTTAAAAGTATGGAACATGTCATCCTGAAGACAGTTTTAGCACTTATAAGATGAAATACTAACTTTGTCTGTATGGTGTACACACATCACAGTTTGGTTACAGTTATGGTTATGAGAGTTATGACTTTTCCCTATTTTACTAAATAACTTTGTCAGTGAACATTTCATCAGGGTAAATAATACCTCATTTTGAAGGCAGTATTATTACTTACAGGATGGAAAAAGAAGCATGTCTATATGCTGGACAAATGTAGAGATATATTTTGTTTTCGGACTTTGGTTATGAAAATTATGATATTGTTTCATATTTGGTGAATAACTGTCAGGGAACATGTCAGCCATGCTAAGTAGTAGCTCATTTTGAAGACGGTATTAGTACTTGCACGATATAAAAAGAACTGTACCTGTACGCTGTGCACATGTACAGATATGACTGTTTGTTTGGGACCATGGTTATGAAAATTTGAATTTTTTCAATATTTTGCTAAACTTTTGATAGGGAACATGTCGACAGGTTAAGTAATACCTCATTTTTAAGACAGTATTAGTAGTTACAGGATGGGAAAAGAACTGTATCTGTATGCTGTACAAATGTGGAGATATCATATTTCATTTAGGGCTTTGGCTATGGAAATTATGATTTACTTAATATTTTGGTAAATAACTTTGAGAGAGAGCAAGTAATTATGCCAAGTGATACCTCATTTTGAAGACAGTGCTAGTCCTTACAACATGATAAAATGACAGTCTGTATGCTGCACACATATGCAGATATGACGCTGTTTTGGACTAGGGTTATGTAAACTATGATTTTTTTTTCATATTTTGGTAAATAACTTTGTAAGAGAGCATGTCAATGCGCTAAGTAATACCTCATGTTGAGGACAGTATTAATAGTTACAAAGTACAGTTTTGTACCTACCATAAATGTAGATGTTTGAGTGTATACACTGCTGCAGTCATTACACCTGGGTTATCCTGCCATCAGGCGGTTCCCCAGTCGGCCTGAGTTCTAAAGTCTTGGTCTGGCATCAGTTGCTGTCGCCTCCTCCCTAACGTCAGTGCGACAGGGGTATATAAGATGCAGCAGACGCCATTTTCTTCAGTTTTTCTTGCCCCAGATGTCAGGTGCCCCCAAACAGGTAGGCAATTCAAATTGCTAATCAAAAATACATAAGAAAAGCAAACAACAACTTTCAGCTACCAGCAAATACTCCCCACAGGTAGTAAAGGGTAGAAGACATAGGTACATACCAGCAAGTAAGAGGGGAAGGAGGGAGGGTAACCTGGACTGCAGCAGTGTATACACTCGAACATCTACATTTATGGTAGGTACAAAACTGTACTATGTTCATCGTGTTACACTGCTGCAGTCATTACACTTGGGTAGAATCCCAAAGCTGAGGTAGGGTGGCTGGTTCTATAAGGCATTAGGGGTGGCTATAAGGCCCTGCAGCAGCGAAGCCAGCTCTGGATTTAGAGTATACAGGCAAGATGGTAATGCTTGGTGAAGGTATGTACAGAACTTCAAGTTGCTGCTTCCAAAATATCCTTGGAAGGTACTCCTCTGAGGTAGGCAGTTGAAGTGGCTGTTGCCCTGGTGGAGTGAGATCTAATGCTGCTAGGTACAGGTTTCCCATGGTGTGTATAGCAGAAACATATACAATGTACTATCCATTTTGAAATAGTCTGTTTTGAAATGGCTTTTCCCTGTGCTCCTGCAGCATATGCTACCAATAATTGCTCAGACTTTCTGAAAGCTTTGGATTTGTCCAAGTAGAAGCGTAACTGCCTGTGAATGTCCAAAGACTGCAGTAGTCTCTCCCCTTTATTCTGTGATTTTGGATAAATAGTTGGCAAGTGAATAGTTTGGTTTAGAGCCACACTGGATACCACCTTTGGCATAAACGTAGGGTTAGTTCTTAAAGACACCCTGTCCTGGTGGAAAATGAGGAAAGGTTCCACTGCCATTAGTGCCTGTAATTCTGAAACTCTTCGTGCTGATGTTATTGCCAGGAGCAGAGCAGTATTCCAAGAGATATATTTTAATTCTGCTGTGTTAGCTGGCTCAAAAGGAGGTAAAGTTAATTTTTCCAAAACAAAGTTGAGGTCCCAAGTTGGAGTAGGTACTCTACGGGGCGGTCTTATGTTTTTAGCCCCTCTGAGGTACTGTCTTAGCAAAGGATTAGAGAAAATTGGTGAATCCATGTTGTAACGAGCAGAGATGGCAGAGGCGTGGATCTTGATGGATGAGAAGGAGAGGCCTTTGTCCAGCATCTCAGTTAAATATTGTAGTATCTGAGGAATGTCTGGGACAAGAGGGTCAAGGCTGTGAGCTTGGTTCCAGGCACAGAATCTTTTCCATTTATCCGAATAGGCTTTCCTGAAACTAGGCCTTCTGGCCTCCAGAATGACATCCATAACAGCTTTGGAGAGAGGCATTGCTTGCATGACTAAGGAATCATCCATGCAGATAGGTTTAAGGTCTTTAGCTGGCTGTGTAGTATCTGATTGTTGTGCTGAGTCAGCAGATGTGGGATTTGAGGCAAAATCCAGGGTGGTCCTTGTGCTAAGTTCTTTAAGACTGGGTACCAGTGCTGGCGTGGCCAGTCTGGTGCAATCAGGATCATATCTGGCTCTTCTTGCTGGCTTTTATGACTACCTTTGGCAGGAGAGGCAGTGGTGGGAAAGTGTATACTTGTAGGTTTTTCCAGCTGAATGAGAGGGCATCCACTTTCCATGCTTGTGGATGGTAACTCCTTGTGCAGAATTTCTGTAGCTGGCAGTTCATTGGGGATGCAAACAGATCTATGTCCGGGCTCCACCATTTCTGTGTTATCATTCTGAATATTTGTGGATTCAATTCCCATTCGTGGGGATCCATGATGTTTCTGCTTAAGTCGTCTGCCAGTGTGTTTTTCTCTCCTGGCAGGAATTGTACTTGCAGATGAACTTGATAGTTTAGAGCTGTGTTCCACAAGGTCATGGCTTGTCTGCAGAGGAGGTAGGAGTGAGTGCCCCCTTGCTTGTTTATGTACCACATAACTGTGGTGTTGTCTGTCTTTAGTAGTAGTTGTCCTGGATGCAGCAGTTCCTTGAAAGCTATAAGGGCATTTTGTACAGCTAGCATCTCTTTTTGATTGATGTGAAGACGCCTTTGTTCTGTGGGCCACTTGCCCTGAATACATTTGCCTGCCATGTGTGCTCCCCACACGTAATCCAATGCATCTGTTGTCAGTGTTTGCCTGGCTGTGGGTTGAGTAAAAGGCTGTCCCTTGTTGAGGTGACAAGCTTGAGCCCACCACTGAAACTCCTGTTGAAGGTAAGGAATTAGTGGTATAACTGTTTCCAAACTTTGACAGTGATGAGACCATACATTCTTTAGGTACCACTGTAGTTTCCTCATATGCAGTATGGCATATGGAATTAGTAGTATGCAAGATGCCTTGTAACCCAAGGCCTGCAGAATTTTTCTTGCAGGGAGTTGTGTCTTTGTTGCCACCAACTGAAAGTACTGAGTCAGCTGTCCTTGCTTGTCTGGTGTGAGATAAGCCATCTGGGCCGTTGTGTTCAAGCTGGCACCCAGGAATATTATCTCTTGTGAGGGCACTAGTTTTGATTTCTTTTCGTTTACTGTGTACCCCAGGCAACTTAATAACTTTTTTACAAACGCCAGATGCTTTAGAAGAATGTCCTCGCTCTCTGCTTGAATCAGGCAGTCGTCCAGGTACAGATAAATTTGAATTACTTTCTGTCTGCAAAATGCAATTACTGGTGCCAGGCACTTTGTGAAGACCCTGGGCGCAGTAGATATGTCAAAGGGCAGTGCAGAGAATTGATATGCATTGAACCAGCTATGAATCTGAGGTATCTTCTGCAGTTTTGTCTGACAGGGACAAGCAGGCATGCCTCCTTGAGGTCCAAGGTCACGAGCCAAGCTTTCTTGCCCAGCATGGGAAGAAGCTGCTGTAGTGTCAACATTTTGAATTTTGGAACATCCAGGTAAGTGTTTAGAGAAGAAAGATCCAGAATGGGCCTCCAGGCCTTGTCCTTTCTGGGAACCAGAAAAAGTCTTGAGTAAAATCCTTGCCCTTGCTCCTGTGGTGGTACCTTCTGAATAGCTCTCATATCCATGAGTGCTGTCATTTGTTTTTGAGCCTCTGCCCATTGATTTGGTGGCAGATTTGGCATTCCTTTTAACCTTGGCAGAGTGTGAAAGTGGAACCTGTAACCTTAAGATGCAATGTTGAGAACCCATTTGTCTTTGGTGATCATATGCCAATTGTGATAGAAAAGTGTCAGTTTTCCTCCAAGGGGGCTGCTAAGAGAGAGTTGTTTGGCAGCTGTAGTGGGAAGTCATTGGGGCTGCTTTTTATATGGTTGGGGCCTGTCTTTCCCTTCATTCTGGCCTGAGTCAACCCATTGTCGAGGCCTGTAAGGACCTTGTGGTTGACCTCTACCTCTTGGACGTCTGTATCTGCCCCTTTGAGGTCTGTCTGTAACTGGAAAGGACCAATTCTTAGTTGGCCAATTTCTGCTAAATCTAGGAGGCTGAACCTGTAAGAAATCCTTCACCGTTTGCATAGATTTTGCCTTATCCTCCATTTTCTTTAATACCTCTTCTGCCTTAACTCCAAATAACATATCCTGCTGCAAAGGTGCATCAAATAATTTTGCTTTAACATGATCTGGTAACGTATGTTCTTTTAACCAAGCATGTCTTCTAATGACAGAGCCTGTAACTGCTGCTCTACAGGAGGCCTCTAAAGAATCAAAACCACATTGCAAAGTATGTTTTCCCACTTGTTCAGCTGCATGCAATAAATCCTGCATTTCTTTAAAATTAGGAGGATCTGAATCTGGAAGCATTTTTTGTTTCAACTGAGACAGTAAAAATTGCTGATATTTTAGCAAGTGAAACTGGCAATTTAAGGCTCTCATTGCTAAAGTTGCAGACGTATATACTTTCTTTCCCCATCTGTCTAATGCTCTGGAATCTCAGAGGGAACTGGATTCTTAGCTGATGAGGCCTTAACCCCTTTGGGTCCCTGAGAAATAGTTTCAGGGTCAGCAACAGGGCTTTTATACAGAAATTTGTGAGAGT
Organism: Protopterus annectens; assembly: GCF_019279795.1. Taxonomy (NCBI): domain Eukaryota; kingdom Metazoa; phylum Chordata; order Ceratodontiformes; family Protopteridae; genus Protopterus; species Protopterus annectens. Next base: position 496,056,874 of record NC_056745.1, read on the forward strand.
CAGGGACTCTGTAGTATCTGTCAGGTTTAACTGGGGCTGGAGGTAAGGAATCAGGATTTAAGCTGGATTCAGTATACACATCATCCACAATATCTAACACTGGCGGAATAGCAAGGGGTCTGTGTTGAGGTAATAAAAGGAAGTCTCTGAGCCTTTTCTTGGATCCTGAGTAATCCTGGCCTTCCCAATGGAAATGCTCCCTGATGGTATGTAAGGTTTCCCCAAAAAAGTAGTCCTCAAGCGGAGAGGCTGATGGAATTGACTCCTCAGCATCAGAATCCTCATAAAGGGGTAAAGAATATCCTAGGTCTGAGGATGAATCTGAAGAGATGGACACCTGGTTGAATGAGTCATAGTCTGCATCCTATCTAGGCCTTTTATCAGGAGGGGGATGGGACCCCGTGATCAGAGTAATTAGGTCTTCGGCCATTTTGAGCATTTGTTTCTTAGGCATGGAGGCCTGTCCTGGAGAATGCTGTATTCGTTTCTTTGTTTTTAAAGAAGGCTTAGACTTAGCAGAGGGTTTAATGCTTAACTGAGTAGGTCTGAAAACACCCTCTGAAGCTGCGGGTAAGCTCAGCTACTCCGGATCCCTCTGAAGGGTCAGTTTCGGTAGGCTGAATAACTTGTGCGTCGAAGGCCCAGCCATCTCCACGTGTGAGTCAAAGGCGGCCTGTGGTTGTACAGAAGCGGTCGTCAGGGGCTGCGAAGGCACCTCGCTGAAAACCGGAGAACCGGCGAACTGGCCTAGAAGAGGCTTTGTCGTTAGTTTTGGGCCTCGGATGCCTATCCTTGTCTTTGCGCTTTTTATGTATTCCGGTCATCGGAAGTTCCGACGGCATGGTATAATTGAATTTTCTGATAATCCAAAAACATGGAAGAAACCACGATGCAGCACAAAAAGAACAACACTTGTAATAAGATTAAGTGCTTTTTGTTTATTACAATGAATAAACTTCTTCAGATAAAAACTACTACACATAGGCAACATTTAAATACGACCACTAAAAGTTAGTCAATTATCCAATTAACTTCTTAAAATGAAAGCACTCATTCCAAACATTAGCTAGTATAAAAGACACACATACTATATATTAAAAAAGCAACTATATTAATAATGTCAGCAGTGCACCGCTACAAATGAAACTGTAAAAAACGAATAAAAATCCAATGAACACCAATTGAAATCAAAAATATAACTATATATATATATATATAAGAAATAACCTGATTATAATTCTAATCACTATGAACACACAAAATAATGTGTCAACTGGCTATAATACTAAAGAAGTAAATGAACAAATGTACCAACAAAACATAAAACATTCATTTATTGTAACTGGAATAAAATGAACAAAATTACCTACTGAGACTCTTGAGTTTAAGAACACTGCTTAAAGAGCAGTTTTCATTCAAACCTGGTGCATTGTATGCATTTAATCTAATTTGCCAGTGTAGCTCTAATTCTTCCAGTTTAAGGGGAATTGGGCTTCCTCTAAGGTCTTGAGATACTTGATCGATAACCAAAAACTTAAACATGTGATCCGAATATGCTGAAATGTGTTTTGCCAATGCATTTTCTAATTTTTGTTTTTTTGATTGCATAAATATGTTCATATATACGGTCACGAATACGACGTTCTGTCTTGCCTATATAAAAAGCAGGACAGAACTGGCACTTAGCTAAGTAGATGACCATCTTAGAATTACAGTTTACCCTCAGCTTCAACAAATACTCTTGATCATGTACTTTAAATCTATTAGATTCCATGATATGCTGACAGTGGTTACATCCTTGGCATTTGTACATGCCAGCTGTTCTTATGTGATGTTGTTCGAAGTAAGCTTTAAGATTTTTAGCTCTTTTGTATGTAACAACTGGGTAATTACCTAATTTCTGATAGACATTAATGTCACCCTTAAACAAAGCCCAGTTTTTACACAAGACCTGAAAGCATTCCATACTGTCAAGGTTGTACGTTGTTATGAATGTGACCTCTGGATTCACTCTAAGGTGGGCAGTTGTAAAATTAGTGTCAAACTCGTCAAACTCACCGAGTAAACCATCTACTTCGTTGGATGGGTGGTAATCTCTATTCAAGATTGGTTTATAAAACTGTTGCAGCCGTTTGGCAGTCACTTCATCAATAATTGCAATAATTGCTCTTTAAGCAGTGTTCTTAAACTCAAGAGTCCCAGTAGGTAATTTTGTTCATTTCATTCCAGTTACAATAAATTAATGTTTTATGTTTTGTTGGTACATTTGTTCATTTACTTCTTTAGTATTATACCCAGTTGACACATTATTTTATGTGTTCATAGTGATTAGAATTATAATCAGGTTATTTCTTGTATATATAGTTATATTTTTGATTTCAATTGGTGTTCATTGGATTTTTATTGTTCGTTTTTTACAGTTTCATTTGTAGCGGTGCACTGCTGACATTATTAATATAATTGCTTTTTTAATATATAGTATGTGTGTCTTTTATACTAGCTAATGTTTGGAATGAGTGCTTTCATTTTAAGAAGTTAATTGGATAACTGACTAACTTTTAGTGGTCGTATTTAAATGTTGCCTATGTGTAGTAGTTTTTATCTGAAGAAGTTTATTCATTGTAATAAACGAAAAGCGCTTAATCTTATTACAAGTGTCGTTCTTTTTGTGTTGCATCGTGGTTTCTTCCTTGTTTTTGGATTATCAGTTCGTGTTTTGCTTGTGTTTTTTATCATAATTGAATTTTCTACCAAAATAATGTCGGGAAAAATCAAATCGATGTTTAATAGTGCGCTTGTTAAACCTAGCACAAAACCGACAACCAGTGACGTCGTGGTCTGGGCCTAGGCATGTGGTACAATAAGAATGGAAATCCTTATGAGGTATTTGCTTCCCACAAGAAATACAGTTATTAACTTTTATTGAAATCGGTCTGAGGCAAGAAAAAGTTTCCCCAATGGCGTACTTAGCTTTGTAGAAGACTTCGGTTCTGGATTCGGAATGAAAATCTCAGGAGACGGCCGACCGGCACTTGCGAACTGCTTTTGCTTCGGGCACCGCGCGGCAAGAAAGATGAAGAAAATGACGTTGGCTGCATCTTATATACCCCTGTCGCACTGACGTCAGGGAGGAGGCGACAGCAACCGACGCCGGACCAAGACTTTGGAACTCAGGCTGACTGAGGAACCGCCTGACGGCAGGATAACCCAAGTGTAATGACTGCAGCAGTGTAACACGATGATCATGGTAAAGAAACTGTCTGTATGATGTACACATGTACAGATATCAAAGTTTGTTTAGGACTTAGTTTTTACTTAGTACCTTTAGTACCTTTTCTCTATGCTTCTTTTTGGGTAAGAGTCAAGTTGTGAAGCTGAAGAAGCAGACAGCACAGCAGCACATACCAAGAGATACAAACTTTTGTTCTCCAAATAATAGTTGAGGGTCCTCAGGCAGCTGAGGCAGCTTAACATTTATCCTGAGAGGCTTGACACACTGTACTGAGTCCCTAGACAAAACAGGCAACTCAAGTAATAGTCACAGTAAGTAAATGTCTACCATAATCGCCCTTTTTTGGACAGTTATATTAGAAAATACCCACAAAATCTAGTAAAAAGAATGATAAGAAAGAATTCCTAAAGGGGTACTTTACCTTTCTGAGCTTCAAAGGCTAAAATCCATGAAACTGCAAATTGCTTACGATGCTGATGGATGTCTGCATATACAAGTATATCGATGTCTTATCCTTTTGTACCAGCATACTGACGATTGCCTAGGGTAGATGTAACCCTCAAAGGGGAAGATCCTGAGCTATGGTGGACAGATAGGGCCTTTGCAGGGTAGTCCAAATTGTTAAAAAGTGTCTATATTATATAGACGAAAAAGCAAAATGTCGAACGCTCACGAGTGTAAATGGAGAAATTCGAAATCACTATTGTGGCCCCCCGCTAAATATATATTCCAACTCCTAGATCGTACTACAGTGTGGAAAGGACAAATATTCCAATCCTCACTGTACTGCGATCCAAAAAAATAAACTGAGTTCCTGCATTTACGCACATGTGAGCATTCAACGTTTTGCCTTTTCATCGATCTAAAGTAGACCCGTTAAAAATACTGCAAGAATGATTTAATGAAGAACACTGAACGTCATCACAATATTCTCACAACAGCCTACACTACAGACTAACAGTTCTGAAGTTCATGTTCTGTTGTATGTTTGGGTGTCAGGTCAAACACAGTAGAAGAGAACTTGTAACAAGTGTTTCTGAAATAACAATGCTCTGTTACAATTTGCAAAATTCTGTTTACAGTATATGCAAGACTGACCACTTGCTATTATATGTCATTACAACTCATTCAGATCATCTTAGCCACAGATGGCACAAGTCGTCAACCACTGAGAAGTAGCACCATGGTATTACCACTAGTGGGATCTTGGACAGACCTATCAAATATGACTATCAGTGAATGCCAGCAATGTTACAAATATGAAGATGATATATGCACAACTCCATTATTTAACATCAAAGCATTCACTGAACAGTTTTTCTGTAGTTTCTATTTCTTTTATTTTCTATTTCCCCTAAACACTTCCATGCACATATAAAGGTCATCTCACATATTTAATAGTTCCTACATTTTTATTTCACTCACACTGGCAGAAACATGGGACATGAGTCAATACGCAGCCATCTGTGAATACATCTAAAATGGTGATCTCCAACCAGTTGTTGAAACAAAGGCTTTCATCAAAAACAACTCACAAAAATCTCAGCATCACAAAAGTAAAATTCAAAGCAAATGATACAAATACTATGAAATGGACTTGGGGAAACTGTTTAATCTGCAGTCTACATCTCACAACCTTTTTCTTGCTAAGAAAAAGCTACTAATTATGCAGAAACCAAATACGTACACACACTTTAATCCTTCTTCTAGCTTTTCCTGGTTAGGGGTTGCCATAGCGGAACTCCAGTCCGCTAATAACTGGCAGTAGATTTTTACGGTGCCAAGGTGCCAGCCCGACACTCAACCTTCAACGAAGGCACGCCCATTCACGCATGTCTTTCGAACACCACTTGACTGCGGGGGGAGAACATGCAGACTCCACAAAGAAGGCACTCCAGCTGAGAATCATACGGGAGAACCTCTTGCTGTGAGGTGACTGCTACCACTGCACCATTGCGGCTTACTATGTACACACATTTTAATAATAACTTTAATACATACTACTTAAAAGACAAAAAAAAAATCCCATTATGCGCCCTTTTTTCCAGCAATGATCATGACTACAAAATTAAATGTTCATTAGCTGCTTTCATCTAGTTTAAATGGTTCTGGATTGAAGATTAGCTCATCACAAAATATGAGTGTTCTCACACACAAAAACACAGCTATGGACTGTTTGGAAGACTGACTACGATAACATCAATAGGAGATGCCAGAAAACCAAAGCATCCAGTAGCAACCAGAGAAGAAATGTGCACAAAAAGAAAACAATGCAACTTAGGACCAAATATAGTATGACAGTAAATGGTACACCACTCTGCCACCCATGTGTGCATATATTTAACTTATTTTGTTAACTATGTTGTAGCACATTTTCAGTGATGGTCTGGGGATCACTTTCTGGTTAAGTTTCTTGCTTAGAGTCACAGAGTGACCAAATGCAGACTAGGAATCAAAATTAGGACTATTGGATGAAGTTTGTTAGCAGTTTGCATACCTTAACCTTGGTGGTAAACTGCAAGACAACATATATTTATCATCTCTTGTTCTGTAGGACTGGAGAACAGGTTTCAGTAGGAGTTCCCAAATCCCATAGTACAATTCAGTATTGGATACTTATTACACAAAACTTAGAGCACATTTACCCATCTTTCCTTTTTTTAATGGTCTGTTTTACTGTTTCGCACTAATGCCACTGAGCTGCAACTGAAAGCTGTCTAAGGAACAGAGATTTACGTAGTTTCCAGATGCTTTTATAAATGAAGTTTCTTTGAGAGGAGTGGACTTAGGGGTACAGAGTTATTTGAGGGGATGAGGTTGTGTGAGGATTTTATCTGAACAGTATCTGTATTTTTTTCTGAAGTAGAAATGGTTGGAGTTTTCTGAACTGTTGACACAGGGAGAATGATGAAAAATGCTTGATAACATAGGCATGGGAAGGATGGTGATAAACACTGACAACTTGCAGAAGAGACACATTTTTATCACACCCTGTAACGTCATCTAAAAGCTGTCTAATGAACAGGATAAACAGAAAAGGTGCACAAGTCTTCTATGGAATACAAGAAATATCCTGTTCTTCAGGAAACGTGTGCTCCACAACCCTAAAGTAGGATTCTGGTATCACGCAAAACAGCACCTCCCCCACCCATCCCATTTCCATTTTGTGTGTTTTAAAATGTTACAGTGTTGCCCTTTTAGTTCAACAGGCGAAGTTAATTGTAGAGCATTGCCGATCGAGTTCACTGGGCTAAGTTAACTTACATTTTAAATAAATAAGGCTTTAGGTTAGTTTTTTTTTTTTTTTCTTTTCCTTCTCAGATTTCTGAGCTTAGTCCAACCCTGGCTGGTCGACTCATACGTAAGCTGCCCCTAGGTGCAAGGTCCAATAGTTTGTTCATTCTCAGGGGGGGGGGGGGGGGGAGTTAGCAAAGTAGAAATAGCATCATTTACAAACAGAATATTTTTTTTTTCCTTTTAAGCCCTGACTCAACTTGCATGCTTGTTCACATCCAAAGGACTGGCATCCAATATGCCTTTACAATGCACACCACTCCTAAACATCATGTGACTAAATGGCTCTGGCTTTTTAGATAAGCACCTCCATGTGATCCTCAGTCTCTAGTGAGGATTTTACCACCACCACCACCACCCCCCCCCCCGCCCAAAGAAAAAGAGCAGGCTTAACCTTAGCCATTCCTTTCATACCCCATGAAAGCTTTAACAGGCACCTGACTACTAGTGAAATTCAGACTATCCAGGTCAAAACTAGGACACTACCTTACTATACCAATGAAGCTGGGCTTTAGGTTAATCTGCATATGTTCTGAAGAATGAAAGGTCTTTTGAGTGATTTTCAGCTGTGCCTGATGTACCTGTTAATTAATGCTTTAAGTGTTAGTTAATTTTTTTCACATATTTGAGTAGTATATATTGAGGTTTACATTTGGATTTTTTAGAAATATAACATGGTTAAACAGAGCATTTACTTTGTTAATATAGCTAAAACTAGCTTGGTTGCCAGTAGTGGCATTTTCTAAGTTGCAAACAATATATTTTTTCTTTTGTTTTATTTTTTATTTAATAACCGTGTTTACAGCAGTGACTTGATTTAGCTAAGTATTTTATTTGGGGGGGTGCACTGCATGACTTTTTTTTTTTTTTTACATTGATGAGGAAATGTGGAGAATTGCTTTTAAGTAAGCCAAGATGTTTTGGGATAGTGTACTTGTGTTTTTTCTGTTTGCCCACTTGTGTGATGGTGAACCTGAATACTCCATACAGATAGTAATTGAAAATCAAGACTGAATTCCACACCCAGGAGCCATGAGGCCTACTGAACAAACATGTTACCCAAACATCCATATTATAAACTTAGACAAACACATGCAGTAAGGTTAACAGACAACTTAAATGACATACAGAGAACAAAGTTTAATGAATTTAATTTAAATTAATTTAATTTAATTTTATTTAAACTGATAACCCTGGACATCCTCACCCCTCCACCTCCCTCAGTCAAAGAAACCATAGTCAAAAACCTTTCCAAAGCAAACTTCAAACTACTTGCATCCGAAGTGGAAAGCTTCACTACTCCCTTGCAGAAGGATAATGATATCCAGGATGCAGAATCCTACACCAAGGCACTCTATATGCATCTTCAGGATTACATGGCCCGTGCTATCCCAAATAAAACCAAGACTCCTTCCTCAAGCAAGAAGAAACCAGTCTGGTGGACCCCGGCCATAAGCAAACTTTACAATAAAAGGAGACTTGTACAAAAAAAGGCCAAATCTCAAGTAGAAAAATCATCCCTGATCAGCATTAGTAAGAAATTGAGGGCCCTCATCAAGTCAACTAAAGCTAATTTTGAAAATAAAGTTGCCAAGAATAACCATAAGGCCTTCTATGGCTACGTCAAAAACCTAAATGGCAATGCTCAGGTCTGTTCTGAGCTAGTACAAAATGGAACAAAATACACTGACCCTTCTGACATTGCCAATATCTTGGCTGACAGGTTCAGTGCAAATTCCCCCCACCACCACCACCTATAGGGCCTATTACCATTCCAGGGGATTGTGTAAGTCCAATTATTACTGATACGTTGGTTAACAAGGCTCTAACTAAAGCTAAAAACACTGCCTCCATGGGACCAGATGGTGTCCCAGGCTGTGTCATATGCGAGCTCCAAAAGGAATTAACCCCACATCTTAATACCCTGTTCAGTCTCAGCCTCTCCACAGGACATGTGCCCATAGAATGGCGCACGGCAACGGTGGTCCCACTACACAAGGGTGGGGCCACAACTGACCCTGGGAACTACCGACCAATAAGCCTGACCAGTCTGATCTGTAAGGCTACGGAGCGAATCATTATGGAACTCATAAATGGAGAGACTGGGAACCTCCAGTCGCTGCACCCCACACAGTTTGGCTTCGTCAAGGGCAGATCATGCCTCCTGAACCTGGTGGAGTTCTTTGAGACAGTTACTCAGGCTATAGATAAGGAAAAGGAGGTACACACGGCTTACCTTGACCTTGCTAAAGCATTTGACACCATTCAGGTATTATTGATAAGCTCAACAGCCTGGGCATAAACCCTTACGTCACAAGATGGATCGCAAACTGGCTCTCAGACAGATCCCATAAAGTAAGAGTAGTGGGATCTATGTCCGAATCCAAACCAGTAATGAGTGGTGTGCCTCAGGGCTCTGTCCTGGGGCCCCTCCTGTTTGGCATATACTTCTCAGAAGTACAGGCACGCACGGAAGGGCTGTGGCTGAATAAGTTTGCGGACAACTGCAAACTGGGTGCTATAATAGAGTCTCCGGCCGACATGGAGATCCTCCAGAAGGGCCTAAATGAGACTGCTGCATGATGACAAAGCCATAGTCTCAAGCTACATGCAAAAAAATGCGTAGTAATCCCCTTTGGAAAAAACAGAGTACCCGCAAACTACAACATAGGAGGTAATCCCCTGAAATCTGAAGAAGAATTAAGGGATCTAGGGACCCAAGTAGATAGTCAGCTTTCCTTTGATAACCATGTTGCCAAAGTGGTTAGAAAATCCTTCTATGTGACCCATCTGATCACGAAAGGGTTCGCATCAAGATCTAAGGATGTAACGGTGTCCCTCTACTCTTCCCTCATCAGACCCATTATTGAGTACAATGCACCAATTGGAATATACCTGGCTAGACATCTCCAGCAGCTGGAGAAACCACAGAGTTACCTAACCAAGAGGATTACTGGCCTCAAACAGTTGCCCTATGCAGCACGATTGAAAAAGATAAAACTGTTCTCTGTTGCATACCGCTTTCTCAGAGGCGATCTCTGTCTAACATACAAAGCCATGTCCAACCCAGAATTGTTGAACATGCTCCATCTTAGCAAAACCAAATCTACTCGAGCTACACGCTCTAGGGATATAAACCTCAACACAACAATGAATAGAACATGGTGGAGGGATAGATTCCCTTCGCAGAGACTTCCCTTACTATGGAACAGGGTCCCAATCTACATAAGGCAGAGCCCCTCACTATCAACTCTTCAAGAGGAACCTTGATGAATGGATGGGTAACAGAAAGTTCACACCGGGGATCACACCAACAGCACTACTAGATAGAGGCCAAGGGTACTAGCTGCTAGTACAAGGGTCTAGGGAACTACTAAAGGGGCGGTGAATACCGCACAATGTGGCTGGGCTAATATATGCCTTCGGGCAGACAGCCCAGTACCAACCTATGAACCTATAATAAGTCTTCATACAATATTTCAACAGTATCCTGTCAATGGAGAAATTTAAACATAGTGAAACCATTCATTATCAAAGGCAAATGGGTTGTATGCATATTTCAACAATGCACATGGATGCAGAGATCCCCATCATCAACACAACTCTTTAGAGAAGCAAAAGTGATTTGGGGTGCTAGGCTAAAAGAAGACAGCTAATTATCTTCAAAATATTCACAATCTCAAGGAGGAAGAGGAGGTGGTACTCGAACAAAACTGGGCAACTTTCATAGTGACATGATGTTCTGGCTCTTCTCACCCCTCAACTTAAAATAGTATGGAATAGTGAAATACCTACAATATGTAGACAAAACAAAACTGAAAGACATACCCATACAACAGGTCACACACACGCACACACAAACACAAAGCTCTGGGAGGAAAAAACTCCATTCAAAGAACAGCTCTCAATAACATAATGAATGCATTCAGAAACCTGGTGATGGCCTGGCTTACAAAATGCCACGTCTGCAGAAAAGGTGCAAGAAAACCACAACTCAGACCTTGGCTGTCGTGAGGCTCGTCCACTCAATGGCAGCAAAATGAATGCACAAGTTCCATATTAACAAATATGCACTTGCACTGATTGCATTTTCTCAAGAAAAAGCAGAATTCATGAATTATTAGTTACACTGCTGAGGTAAATAAGCAACTTTCTCCAGGAAAATCAGTTGATACTTCTGGAAATGATGGTTCCTCAAGAGAAAAGCATGTTAAATTCTTCAAGAGTGCTATAGATAACATGTTAATTACCTTCAAAAACGCTAGCATGTTTAGCCTTTTTCACAGTCAGATAAGTGGAGAATAAGTTCTGGATTCCTATATACTACTGCTCAGTCTGAAAGTAAAGCTAAAGAAACCATTAATACTTAGTCTTGCGCCTCATCTCATTATTCATTTTCAATAGCTAATGTCAGACAGTGTCATAAGTAATCACAAAGTAATTTTTCTTTAGAGAAGTGCAGCCACAGGCTCCATTAAACATCTCCCTGCAGGCAATCTGTCAAAGTGAAAATTTGTGGATAGAGAAAATTAACAATTTCTGTCTGCTAATAATATATCTAAGAATGAAGTGCTACCGGGTGCTACGTTACTGCATATTACAGGGAAAAAGGCACTGAAACATTATGCTTCACTTTTCAGACAAGGTATTGTAGGGATGACACAATTACTACAAGCCAAGGAAAAAAATTATCACACATCAATGAACCATTTGTTATTCAAGAGGGTAAAATGTCAAATAATATGTAACTCCTTATATTACTAAATTTAAGCAATGAGCCAGCAACCAAATACTGAATTTGATGAGTTACATGGTTCTTGAGTATGGGAAAGAATAGTATGCATCATCAGAAATGAGCAGATCACATGTAGAGTACTGAGAAAAGCAAGTTTAATATCAAGTAAAGCAACTGTTGCATCGTGACCACCACTTACCTCACCAGAGTTGCACAGGTTTACAGAGAGGAGTAAGGACTGTGCAAGCAGAATGCATGATAGTAACACTGAAAATATATAAAATGTGTCATGAGAAATTGGATATAAAAAGCACAAGAAACGCATCTTTGATAAAGTCTATGTAAGGTGTGGCTATAAGTTCAACAAAAAATATCCAGCCATAAATAAAATGTGTAGAACCTGTGATAAGGGGAAGGCATTTTGTTAAAGCAAGTAAAATGAAAAATAATAAATTACAAAAATTAAAAAAAAAAAAATTGCAAAAAGAATTATACAGTAGAAAAGAAGGCAAAAATAGCTGATTATATGAAAAATAAGTACTCAGACTGTGTACAGGAACAGGACTAATGACGTAAAAAAGTGCCACTGAATGTGCAAGATGATCAGATGGAACATTACAGAGAAACATGCAATGTGTAGAGTAATATCCTACAAGTCAGTAAACTGAAGCCACTGATTATGTAATCTTATTTAAAACACACTTGTCAGAAAATGCTTACTTGTGAATGCAACTACAAACATATTACAAGAAGACTGAATTCCAGATGTACCAGGAATGGATGCACCTGCTACATTAGGCAAACTAACTTGCCAGTAGTTTGGTTTTCTGAAACAGATTCATAATGTAATTTGAAAAGTTTTGACTTTAAGGGTGCGAGGAGTTATTCATTGGTTTGGGGCGTTTGCTATGAACACATGTTTAAACAGATCACTTAACTGTTGCCAGTTTTCCAGGATCCAGTAACTGAGAAACAAAGCAAAGCAGAAGAGAACATGCAATTAAAACAAACAGCTTCAGCCTGCTGAATGGGTAAACAAGCACAGCAACTGTTGTGAACCAAGACAAAGTTTGTAAATGCAGAGATACAAGGTAATAGGTTAAATATGTGTATACTAGGCTAATGACCACTGGGGCCTTTATAAGCCTAGCCAAGCTTCTCAAATGTATCCCACACATTTATATACATTAGATTTAACAGGCAGCCTCTTCTATTGGACATGGGTGCCAGACCCAGGTTGTACTTCTGATTTCCCACTCACTGGTCCAAATTTACCTTCAACAGAGTTAGGGAAGAGCTCTGGCTTCACATGGATGAGAATCCTGCTTCAGAGAAGAGGAATTCTGAAACTCATACGTGTCCCTCCAACATGTCTTATTTATGTGTCAAGGTAAGTTTAAAATCCCTAAATCAAGCAATGTTGACATTTGTTTTATGGATATGCAAAAGGTCCATTGGAGTGGAATCCCAAAGATGTCTTGTATGCCACGCATAGACTGCCTCTCAACAGTATAAAGGAAAAACACTACAGAGATAGGGCTTTGAGGCAATCTGCAAAGGGCATGCTGTTTACAACCAATATTTTTTTTCTGAGTAAACTCTGTGCATGTTCTAATCAGGCACTGCCAAACAGGACACTGTATTCAGTGAAATGCCTGGCTCAAGTCAAATACAGTGGGACATTGCCTTCCTTATCTCTAGATGCCATGCCCTTGCTGGTAAGTTACACAACATAACAAGACCTCCTTACTACCTTAGACACATGTTGGTTGAAAGCCAGGTTACAATCTACATACTTCCTCAAATCTCCATCAATTTGTTCTGAGGTGTGTTATCAATGAGATAATTTCCTAGGGTGGTTGATTTTCCAAAAGTTACCAACAAGTACTTCTTGACGTCGAGTTTCAGCCCTTCCCATAGGATGTTAGTACCTTTGGGGAATTCTATAACTGCTCAGTTTGCAATAGTCTGAAAACTTTTCAGAGAAGTAGATGCCAAAAAGGAGCGGACTCAGTACACATCCCAGAGGGACTTGGCTCATGACTGGCCTTGTTCTGGAGGCAGTTTCCACTTCCTGGATCCTATCTGAGAGACAGCTAGCTATCCAGAGCATAACACAGGGGTTTATGCCTATATCCAAGAGTTTGTTTAAAATGCCTAAGTGGGGTATTGTACCAAATGGCTTAGCTAGGTCAAGGGAGGCATTATGCTTCATTGCCTTGATGACCTTCTCAAAGAAGTCCACCAGGCTGACTAGGCATGGACTGCCCTTACCAAAACCAAACTAGGTTAGATCTAGTGTCTGAAGGTTTTCTATGTCCTTATTTATCAGTTCCATAATAATTCTTTCCATGGCTTTGCATACAAGTCAGACTTGTGCATCTGTAGTTCCCAGGGTCCACTGATGGCCCACCCTTATGTAGAGAGAAATGACCACTGCAGTTATCCATTTGTATGGCACAAAGCCTGTCTGGAGGCTGTGGCTAAACAGTGAATCCAGTCATCGTGGGATATTATAGGGGTCATGGTAAAACTATAAAGAAAGAAAGTTATCCATTTGCAAAAATGAAAAAGTGGAAGTATTTTTCTGTGTTTGATGCTACTCAGAAATTCTAACTATTTTACACAAGACAAACTTGCCTTTGGACAGATATAAATTTCTCAAAATTCCATCTGGTATTCAACTGCCCCTTTAAGTATTTCACAGAAGTTTTGCACAAATGATTGAGGTGCATGCTTGTTTTAAAAGCTACCTGTATACTAGCATACATTAGACCAAAGAAGAAATTACAACTGTGTATGAAGCAACAGTAGAGCTAACTCTTTTGAGATTTCTGCAGCTGAAGGTCTGCCAAGAGTTTAACACACTTCCTCACATCAGATGGATGGACATTTGCATCCCTGGGACATCAGTTCATTCTCAGTATAAAGCAGGCATTAACCAAGGACAACTTTAGCCTTTTTTTTTTTTTTTTAACCATAGTCCAGTGTGAAGTGACTTCCATGCTGGACACTGGGCATAATCCTGACTATATGCAAGCCTCTCAGCAAAACATCCCCAGGATGAAATCCCAACTATATGCAAGAAAGGTCAGCAAAACATCCCACGGTGAAAGAACAAAGAGAAAAAACTCTCTGGGAACCTGGGCTTCCCCAGAGTATACAGATATGAGGAGGTCGGATACCCTCTGAATAGGGGTGGAAGCAAAAAAGTCTGAGAGGGGGAAGGTGAAAGGGACACCTCCTTCAAAGCAATAGGACATAAGGGAGGGATGATGATGATAAACATTTGTTAATCACAAGTCCAATGGACACACGGTTCCTTTTCAGTGGCAACCAGGAAGCATTTAACTATAGCAAAGTAGACATACCTTTAACCCACTTTAAACTCTTCCAGACAGGACTGACTTACATCCCTACCACTAAATTTGATTTAACAGACTGTCCCATGGAATTAAAACTATTTACTAGAAAACAATTTAACAATCACCTGTGATAGTGAAAAAGTGTTAAAAGATGAAATTAATATTAAGAGCAAAAGTACTTTCAATTGTCCTTCTCATCCTGTTGTACCTTTGAATAGAAATGTATAACAGATGTATCACTACAACAAAACTAAAAGTTAATACAGGTATCAACAACTTAACTATGGATGAAAAGGTAATATGGTTTGATTTGACTACAGACAAGTCTACACAAATAATGAAAACAAATATGAGGCAGGATTGTCATTAAGGATGTTTATGATTACAACAGTAGGATATAGTTGATACTTTAACACTGAGAATTACATTCCTGTATCCCAGAGAGAGATTGATTTGGCCCACAACAACTTTGATATCCTATTAGAAGATTTGCTGTTAGACAAACACATTATTAAGAGCAAACTTCACTTTTTATTTAATGTCAGATCTTTCACATCTACCATTTTTGGAATCCTAAAGGTACACAAGAGTTTACAAAACCCTCTTTTAAGAGTGGCTGTAGCAGCCCAAATTTCAAAAACTAGGCTGCAGAGCTGTTCATATCTATATTCCATGACCAAAGTTTGGCATATTTCACTGATATAGTTTCCTCTTTAGATATTTTGATGAACAATTATGCCCGTTTAATACAAAGAAGTTATGTACTTACCATAATGTTCCATCTGTGCTCAGATCTGACTCAGCAGTTGTAAAAGTTCATGGCAACCTTGAACTCTCAAGCTTCTCCCTTACCCAGAATGCATCAACTCTTATTACCTCAGATCTTGTTTGCAAACTATAGCAAAAGAATAGACATTTTACCCTTATGGAAAACATCTTAAGCAGTATTATAGCAGATAAGGGGAGCACAAAACTATATCTGGAGCTATAGAATGCAAGGGGAAGACCTCAAAAAACTTGCTCTGTCCACTCGCTCTTCCAGAAAACATTGGTTGGGGGATGGTGAGTGGGGAGCTGAGGAAGAATGAAAATGGACAACACAGATGGTACGTTATGGTAAGTATGTAACGTCTTTATCTGATGTCAATTTTCATTCTGTCCTTAACTGATGGGACAGAGACACAGCTACTGGAATCTCAGGGTGGCCTCAGGGAAGGCTATTTCTAAGCACCACTGAGCCAAATGATGCCCTCCTTCTACAAACTAAGTCCAGTTTGTAATGAGAGGAAGGTGTGAGGTGAAGCCCAAGTTTCTGCTGCACAAATGCCATCCATGGAGGATCTTGAATGAAAGGCTGAAGAAGCTGCTATCGATCTTGTAGAGTGAGTACGCAACTGCTTAGTTCAAGGCAAGTTCAAACTATCGTAGATGAAGGAAATGCAATTAGTAAGACATTTGGCTAAGGAAACAAATAACCAATCTGAATTTCTGAAGTCTTTTGTTCTGTGTAAATAGAAACAATTGTCAATGTACATTCAGTGAATGCAACAAATATTCGCATTTATAAAATTTGGGAAATAACTGATAGATGGGTTAATGTTGGATTCTGTTACTACTCTGGGCAAAAAGGATGCATTAGTTCGCAAAGTAACTTTATCCTTATGAAAAATTAGGTATGGAGGTTTCACTGACAAAGCCTGAATTTCTGAAATTCGTCTAGCAGAAGTAATGGCCAACAAAAACAAAGTCTGCCAAGACTGAAATTTTACAATGCAAGTATCTGCAGGTTCAAAGAGCGGAAGCACCAAAGCTTGCAGTACCAGATTTAAGTCTTACGGTGGAGTAGGATCTTTAACTGGAAGTCTCAACAGAAGTGTCTTACAAAGTTTATGTGAAGAAAGCAGAGAGCCATCAAAACCAACATGGAAACTGGAAATCGCTGCTAAATGAACCTTTAGTGTGGAAGAACTGGTTCCTTGTTCAAAAAGCAACAAGAACTCCATGACAGTGAGAATCAGTGCAGAAAAAGGGGTCCACATCATTTTTCAAGTGCCAGTGCACAAATCATTTCCATTTACTAGCATACACTTTTTTTTGTAAATGGTTTGAGGGAAAGTAATAGAATTTGGCGAACAGGGGAAGAGAGCATACACTGTCTGGCTATTACAGGAAATGGAGAAACCAAGCTGTCAGCTTGAGCTTTGGAAGGTCCGGATGAATCATTTCTGTTGGGTGAGACAGCAGGTCTGGAGCAGGATTCAAAATCCAGGGTTGATGGATAATATGAAACAACAGGAAGGGGAACCAAATTTGTCGAGGCTAAAAGAGGACAATGAGAATAGCCTTGCTCTTCAACCTGGCAGCTCTCTAAAGGAACTTTGATATCAGAAGGATCGGTGGATATGCATACAGTAACCCGGGGAGGCCAATCGTGGAGAAGAGCATCCCTTAGTGACTCGGCCGGGGGGGGGGCAAAGTAGCTGCTGCATTTGTTGTTTAAAGGAGATGCAAAAAGATCACAGCAAGGCTGGCCCAATGTGTGGAAAATCATTTCCACTATTATCTGCTTGAGGGACCATTCGTGTGGTAACAGAATGCACCTGCTCAGTTTTTCTGCTAGCATGGTGGCCTTCCCCAAAATGTGCATTGCTAACAGAAAGTGGTTGAAGACACTCCCATTGCCACACCTTTGGTGCTTCTCAACATAGGGGATATATGATTTGGTTTCTCCTTGTTTGCTGATGTACCAAACCACTGACATACTGTCTTTTGTACTGCAATCGGTCCTGATGGCAGAGCATACTGAAAGGCGTGCAATGCTAAAAGCACTGCTCTCAACTCCAGAATGTTGATATTGCACATTGACCATGATTGCACCGTCTTTTTCAGGTCATGCCCCCTCCGCAGCTGGGAAGCATCCATGGTCACTATGGCTTTGGGCTGAGAAGGGACAAATAAATGGCCCTGTAGCAGTTGTTCCAACTGGGTCCACCACATTAGACCTTTCTTGCACAAGTTGGTGATTCATATTGTAGCAGATAGAGGTAGCTGAAGTATCAACCACTGAGATGCCAGCATCCACTGAATAATCATGTGAAATCTGGCCAGTGGAACAAGTGGTATCGCTGCCACCATCGATCCCAGTGCTTGTAGGACTAGGTCAGCTGGGACTGTGGTACTGCAAAGTATCTTGTTGACTTGAAATCTTAATGTTTGAACGCTAGAAAGAGGAAGAGAAGCTATTGTTCTTGTGTTGAGTAGCGCTCCTATGAACTCTACAGTGTGGAATAGCTGAAGATGTGATTTTTTTTTTTTAATTTATGGATACTCCTAACCACGCACAAATCTGGATTACTTTTTCTCTTGCCATGATGAGTTGATGCCTGGCTGGGGAGGGGATGAGCCAGTTGTCGAAGTAAGGAATCACCTGGAATCCGAGCAGTCTCAAATGAGCTGCTACCACTGCAATGCATTTGAACACCCTAGGGGCTGTGGTGAGACCAATAAGCAGTGCCCTGAACTGGTAATGACAGGCTCCTAGTCAGAAGCATAAGAATTTCCTGGATTGTCTGTTTACTTTTATATGACAGTATGCATCCTGGAGATCTACTAAGCGTATCATTTTTTTTTTACAGAAATGGAAGAATGGACTGAACCGTGACCATCCAGAACTTTGTTCAGACTGCTAAGATCCAAATTGGTCTCCAGTGCCATTTTCTTTGGCACTAAAAAATAATCCTAAGTGTGGTCCAGATCCTTTCTGGTCTGGTGGGATCTCTGGACGACTCTCTTGTTTAGCAGCTTTTGTATTTGAATGGCTGCTTGTTCCCTCTGACTGGATGGAACATCAGGGATTTTCCCGGAATTTAGAAGAAGAAAAAATGAAATTATATATCCTCTGGATACAATCTTCTGCACCCAAGTATCTTTTTATTTCTAGCCAGGCTCTCTGGTGCAAGGACAAGCGACCCCCGATTGCCTCCAGAGGGGGACAATTCCTTTCAGGAGCACTGGAAGGGTGTGCCACAGAAAGATTCTCTGGACCACTGATGTTGTGGGTCTCCTCTGTCACAAAGGCAGTATCTACCATTTGAACTTTCCCCTCTGCCTCAAGGAAAGACCCTTCATGTGCGTCCTGGAAAGATTCTTGTGACTTCTTAAACCACATCTTTCCACCACCTTGATGATTCCTCGAAAATTATCTTTGGGGGGAGTGGAAAAATTTACATCCACAGCAGAAAGGGTCTTTCCATCCTTCTCACCTGGACAATGTATCACTTACTTTGGGGACAAAGAGAGAGGAGATGACAAAAGGAGCACTGACAAATAGACTTAAAAGGCTCGGCAAAATCACACAAACGCATTCAGGCATGTCTCCTAATGCCTACGCCTGAACCCACTGCCCTTGAGGTTCCTTCTGCCACATTACAAATAAGCCTCAAGGACAAGTTGGATTGTAGGGTTGCTAGCTGAAAAGTGATGGAACCTTTCACCTCTTCAGACACTGTTCCTGCCAGGGTACCTGAAAGTTCCTTAATCGGATTCCTCTGTAAAATGTGCCAAATAGTTCAGAGACCTTAAGGCAAAGGTCACTGAAGCACAGACACGCTTCCTGAATCTGTCCATTGTGTGCGACTCTTCGTCAGGGGGATGAACAGATTTTCGTCAAGTTTTTTTCCTGGTGGCCACCACCATGACCAAGGCATCAACAGGGGGGTCTTTTGACCAAAACTGTTTAGTCTCTTGTGGGGGGTCATAATCTTATCTGGCTTCCTGCTAATTGTTTCAATGGTGTCACGTTCCTTCCATACCCTCTGTGACACCAACTCCAGGAGCTCATCAGTTAGCAGGCTCACCCAAGAAATACATGGGCCAGTACCAAAAGCTTTCAGTAGCAAAGACTCCTCTGGTAAAAGGTTGCTGGACTTCCAGCCACCTCTCTGTTTCAGGATCAAAGTATGTCTCTGAATGAGACATCATCAGGAGGTGACCATGGGGACCCCCTCACCCTCATCAAAATCTGTGTCGTTGGTGACTGATTTGCATGTCCTCTTCTTAGGGACCACTTCGGTGGGATACTCTGAGAAGTTATCAGAAGAGGGGGGGGGATTACCCTTCTGGGAAAAGCCTGGGATTTTGGTATTAGCTGCCCCTGTAAAGAGGACAGCTGAGACTGAAGGCATAGAGGTGGAACAGTAGTAGACACAGGATCTGATGAGATAGGCACTGCTTGGGTCTGAGGTACAGAAAGAGCTCTCTCCAAAATCCTAAAAACAAACCATCCTAGACAGGATACGAACCTGGATCTGATAGGCCAAGCCTGTGATCCCTAGTCTGACCCTGCTCCGAGGAGAGCCCCCCCCCCAGGCCAAAGTCAGACCTGAACTGATCATTGCCTAAGCTCTAAGATGCAGAGATGGCGCCAAAACCCTCGGAGTTGACTGCAGCACCTCAGATCCGACAGGGTAGAACTGGCTCCGAGAGCTCACTAGATCCGACTGGGCCAAAGAGCTCAGAGCAAGTCCTGGATCCAGGGATACAAAAATCCTCTGATCTGAAGTAGACTGTGCCAGACAACTCAGATCAGAGGGCTCTAAAACCTGGATAGGAGTCAAAGGAGGAATTGGTAGTGGAGGGATTGTGGCTGTATGGGTTTCCTGACCCGACTGGATAGGAGCTGAGAAAAGGGCAGGCTACCTCTGTCATGAAAGGATCTTTTTCACTACATCTCCTTCAGTGAGACTTCTAGAGGATCGGGTGGGATAGAGCAGATGGAGATTTTGTTTTTTCCAAAAACAAATGGAACTCTGTCCAGGAAAGGTGAGCACCTTGTTCTAGGCAGTCTCGGTAAGGTCAATCTTGATATGTGATCTGAGGTCTTCGGATCCAAAGACACTCTACTTTTCAGAGACTTCAGATCCGAAGAAACCATCTGATCCAAAGATAGGTGTTTGGACTTAGTCAGATCTGAGGCAGGAGCTGGATCCGAGAATTCTGATTTCTTCTTCACAGTATCCACTAGAACTGTAGGATTTGAAGAAACTCTTTTTATAGATTTTTCTGAGGACCTGGAGGAAGTAAAAGAGGTGCTCGGAGAAGCACGAGACCTCTTTTTTGTTTTTTCTTTGGATGCTCCAGAGACAGCTTTGTCAAAAGATGAAGGCAAAAGTCTCTTTAGAATAGTTTATTTCTACGATCTACCAATGCTCTAGGATTGAAAGTGTGGTGGAATGCACAATTCTCCTGAAAGTGAAGACGGCCTAAGCAAAAACAGTGTGTGCAAGTCAGAAACAACCATCTTCTGACCACATTTCTTGAACCCTGCCAGGCTCTTTTCCTTGTCAGCCCTGATGAAAAACAACCAACCACAAACAGTAAAGTACAGTTGTGTACACTTACCATAAATGTAGATGTTCGAGTGTATTCACTGTTGCAGTCATTACATTTGGGTAATCTGCTGGCAGGTTGCCCTCAGTCGGCCTGATTAACAAAGTATTGGGTCCTGCGTTGGCTGCTGTCCCTTCTTCCATGACGTCAGGTCATCAGGGGTATAAAACATACAGCCAATGCCATTATATCAGTTTTTTCTTGCCCCAGATGTCAGGTGCCCCCCAAATGGGGAGCAATATATATATATATATATATATATATATATATATATATATATATATATATATATATATATATAATTTGAAACACAAAAAATATACCTCCAAACAAAAGCAAATACACCAAAAAGGCTTAAGCATAGTAAAAGAAAGTAGAGGTATAGTTAGAAAAATAACAAGGGACTGGAGGGTGGGCAACCAGGACTGCAGCAGTGAATACACTTGAACATCTACATTTATGGTAAGTGTACACAACTGTATTATGTTCTTCGTGTTTCACTGTTGCAGTCATTACATTTGGGTAGATTCCAAAGCTATGGTTGGGAGGATGGATTTATACAGCATTAGGACCAGCTATAAGGCCCTGTAGGACAGCAGTGGCAAAGCCAGCCCTGAATTTAGAGAAGAAAGGCAAATGGTAATGTTTGGTGAACGTATGAACTGAGCTCCAGGTAGCAGCTTCTAGAATGTCCCTGGTAGGAACACCTCTGAGAAAAGCTGTAGAAGATGCAACCCTGGTGGAATGAAATCTAATCCACTGGGGGATAGTTTTACCATAGTGCATGTAGCAGAAACTAATACAATGGCTTATCCATTTGGAAATAGTCTGCTTTAAAATAGCCTTGCCCTCTGCCCCTGCAGCAAATGCCACCAGCATTTGTTCAGATTTTATTAGAGATTTTGTCCTGTTTAAGTAAAATCTAAGTTGTCTGTGTACATCCAATGAATGCAGAATCCGCTCCCCCTTGTTCTGTGGATTGGGAAAGAAAGTTGGCAAATGAATGGTCTGATTAAGAGCCACCCTGGATACCACTTTAGGCATGAAGGATGGACTGGTTCTGACAGACACCCTGTCCACACGAAAAATAATGAAAGGCTCCACTGTCATAAGAGCCTGTAATTCAGAAATCCTTCTGGCTGAAGTAACTGCTAAAAGGAATGCTGTTTTCCAGGAGATAAATTTTAAGTCTGCAGTAGCAGCTGGCTCGAAAGGAGGGAGAGTGAGCTTTTCCAATACAAAATTGAGGTCCCAGGCAGGGGTTGGAGCCCTTCTGGGAGGTCTTATGTTTTTGGCCCCTCTGAGATATTGCTTTAGCAGAGGATGAGAGAAGTGGGGGAGGGTTCTGTGTTGTAATGAGCTGAAATGGCAGAGGCATGGATTTTTATGGAAGAAAAGGACAGGCCCTTGTGAAGCATCTCAGTTAAGTATTGTAAAATCTGAGGAATATTGGGCACTGCTGTGCTTATTCCTTGTGATTGGTTCCAGGCACATAATCTTTTCCATTTGTCAGCAATAAGATTTTCTAGTACTAGGCCTTCTCACCTCCAAAATGACATGCATCACAGGTTTGCTGAGGGATGCTAAGGGTGAATTTAGGTGATTAGCCATGCTGTAAGATTCAAAGTTTGGAGCTGAGTGTGCAGAATTTGGTTGTTCTGCTGAGTAAGTAAGGTGTCTGAGGCAGGTGCCATGTAGAAGGTGTGACACATCACGCAGGAGTGGGTATCAATGTTGGCGAGGACAGTCTGGAGCAATCAGAATCATTTTTGGTTTGTCCTGTCTGACTTTTAGTAGAACTTTGGAGAGCAGAGGCAGAGGGGGAAAAGCATAGACTGAAAGGTTTTTCCAGCTGAGTGATAGAGCATCCCCTTTTCCAAGCTTTTTTGTGATGGGTTCTTGTGCAAAATTTGTCCAACTGATAGTTCTGGGGCGAGGCAAAAAGATTTATGTCTGGACTCCCCCATTTGCATGTCAAAATGTTGAAAATCCGTGGTTCCAGTTTCCATTTGTGTGGGTGCATGAGATTTCTGCTTAGTTCGTCTGCCAGAGTATTCAGCTTTCCTGGCAGGAATTGAGCTTGTAGATGTATTTGGTAGGTCAAGGCCGTGTTCCACAGTGCCATGGCTAGTCTGCAAAGGGGGTAGGAATGTGTTCCCCCCTGCTTGTTTATGTACCACATAACTGTGGTGCTGTCTGCCTTTATAATTAATTGTCCTGGATGAAGGTAGCCCTTGAAGGCTGTCACAGTGCATTCTGTACAGCTAGCATCTCTTTCTGATTGATATGAAGGTGCATTTGATTTGGGCTCCATTTGCCCTGAATGCACTTCCCTGCCTGATGAGCCCCCCAAGCATAGTCTGATGGGTCTGTAGTAGGGTTTGGGCAGCAGGGGGTGGAGAGAATGGCAGTCCCTTGTTTTGGTCGCAGGCCTCTGCCCACCATAGGAAATCTAGTTGCAGGCATGATATGACAGGAATCATTGCTTCCAGGCTATGACAATGTTGACTCCATAAACTTTTTAAGTACCACTGAAGTTTCCTCATATGGAGTCTTGCATATGGAATTAGAAGAATGCAGGAGGCCATGAACCCCCAGGCCTGCAGAATTTGTCTTGCAGATAGCAGGGTTTTTGTGGCCACCTGTTTGAAGTAAGTCACCAATTGAATTTGCTTTTCTGGTGTAAGATAAGCCATCTGGGCAGTTGTATTCAAGCTTGCACCCAGAAATGTAATCTTTTGAGAGGGTACCAGTTGTGATTTCTTTTTGATTACGGTGTACCCTAGACAAGGTAGAACCCTTTTTACATATGCCAGATGCTTTAGAAGAATGTCTGTTTTCTGCCTGAATAAGACAATCGTCCAGGTATGGATATATTTGAATATTTCTTTGTCTGCCAAATGCAATTACTGGAGCCAGGCACTTTGTGAATACCCTGGGTGCAGTTGATAAGCCAAAGGGCAGTGCAGAGAACTGGTAATGCAAGTAGCCTGCCTTGAAGCGGAGGTATCTTCTGCAAGATTCCCTGATTGGGATATGCAGGTAAGCCTCTTTTAAGTCTAGAGTTACCAACCAGGCATATTTGCCTAGCATAGGAAGTGACTGTTAAGAGTGTCAGCATCTTGAATTTTGGAATGTCCAGAAATGTGTTTAGAGTAGATAAGTCCAGAATTTGACGCCATGATTTGTCTTTTCTGGGTACCGGAAAAGTCTTGAATAGAAACCTTGTCCCTTTTCCTCTTCTGATACTGGTTGAATAGCCCCCATGCTCATGAGAGAAAGTACTTGTTTCTGGGCCTCTGCCACTGATTTGGGGGCAGGTCTGGCCATCCGTTTGGGATTGGCAACGTGTGGAAATTAAATCTGTATCCCTTGGATACTATATTTAAAACCCATTTGTCCTGGGTTATAAGTTGCCAGTTTCGTGCATGAAGTGCCAGTTTTCCCCCCAAAGGGGCGGCTGAAAGGTAAGTGCTTGGAGAATGTAGAGGGGAAAGTCATTGAGACTGTTTACCATAGGAAGGTGCCTTGTTGTTTACAGATTTGGAGGTGGAGACACCCCATTGTTTTGTTCTAAAAGTCCCTTGTGACTGAAACCTGGAGCCTTTGGAGTGTCTGGGTTTGTCGTGAGTGGCTCTCGAAGGAACAGGAAAGGACCAGTTCTTTGTAGGCCAGTGCCTACTAAATCCTGGAGGTTGCACTTGTAAAAAATCTTTCACAGTCTGCATAGATTTAGCTTTATCTTCCATATTTTTTAAAACTTCTTCAGCCTTATTACCAAAGAGAGGGTCCTGTTGTAAGGGAGCATCCAACAGTTTTGCTTTAACATGATCAAGCAGAGTCTGTTCTTTGAGCCAAGCATGCCTTCTTAGCACAGACCCAGTTACATCAGCCCTGCAAGAGGCCTCCAAAGAATCAAAACTACATTGCAAAGTATGCTTTCCAACTTGTTCAGCTGAATGCAATAAATCCTGTAAATCTTTATTTTCCACACAGTCAGAAATTAACATCATTTTCTGTTTAGCAGTCCCATGATATGCTGTTGATATTTGAGCATATGAAATTGACAGTTTAAAGCCCTGATTGTCAAGGTTGCAGAAGTGTAAACCTTCTTACCCCATCTATCCAGCGCCCTGGAATCCCTATCAGAAGGGGTAGGATTTTTAGCAGTCGAGAACTTAATGTCCTTGGGACCCTGAGAAATGGTTTCAGGATCTGCAATAGGATTTTTGAAACGGAATTTGTGGGAGTCAGGAACCCTGTAGTATTCTGAAAAAACAACAACAACAATGACTAGAACAGGAGGTATAGCCAAAGGCCTATGCTGAGGAAGAAGAAGAAAATCCCAAAATCTCTTTTTAGATTAAGAAAAATCCTGACTTTCCCAGTGGAAATGTTCCCTTAAGGTATGCAAAGTTTCCCCAAAAGAAAAATCCTCAGGGGGAGAAGCAGAAGGAATGGAATCTTCTGCATCAGTCCTCATAGGTAGGTATAGACAAATCCTGTTCATTAAAAGACTCAGAAGAAATAGAATCCTGTTCAGAAAATTCATAATCAATGTCTTGCCTAGGCCTCTTAGAAGGAGGGGGTTGGCTACCCCTGATCACAGTAATTAAATCTTCTGCCATTTTGATAATTTGTTTTTTAGGCATAGGGGCCTGCACATGTGGTCCAGGCGTCGTTTTTTTTTTAGACAGATTTAGATTTTGGCCTTAGTTTTGAAGATGGCGTCAGTCTAATATACAAATCTGTAGGCCTGAAAACACCCTCAGAAGCCGGTGCCTGCACAGCGGCTCCAGACCCATCTAAGGTAGAGAGACAACCGCTGGTTCCACAACTGAAGCATCTTGTGGCATACAAGATCCAAATGGGTCTCAGTACAAGCCTGTGAATCAGACGTAGCGGGCATCAGGGGCTGCAAAAGCGACTCACTGAGAACCGGTGAACTGGCGACTGGCTTAGAGAAGCGTCGTCGTCAGTTTTGGACCTCGACGGTCTGTCTCTTTCTTTGTGTTTTTTTAGGTACTCCGGTAGTCGGATTGCTAACCGATGACATTTCTGGATAATTAAATCATGAGCCAAAATATTTAGAAGCAAAAATATACCGACATTTAATAGTGCGTTGATTAAATTTAGCACAAAACCGACAGCAAGGTACGTTGTGGTCAGAGCCTAGGTGAGGAATACAGTACAAATGAAAGTACTTATGAGGTATTTGCTTCCCCACAAGTAATGCAATTAACTTTTACTGACATCGGTATGGAGCAAGAAAATGTTTCCCCAACGGGGTACTTAGCTTTTAGTTGAAGACTTTGGTTCTGAAACTCGAAAATGAAAATTTTAGGAGTCGGCCGACCGGCACTTGAGAACCGCTTCTGCTTTGGGCACTGCACGGCAAGAAAGACTGATGTAATGGCGTCGGCTGCATGTTTTATACCCCTGACGTCATGGAAGAAGGAACAGTAACCAACGCAGGACCCAAGACTTTGTTAATCAGGCCGACTGAGGGCAACCTGCCAGCAGATTACCCAAATGTAATGACTGCAACAGTGAAACACAAAGAACGTCTCTAACACACACAGTCAAGATTAGAATTATAGGCTAGGAGATTTTTTTTTTTCAAAAGTGAAAGAAAGGGGAAGAAAGCACCAACAATGGTACAGAAGA
The DNA here is from genome assembly GCF_019279795.1 of Protopterus annectens. Taxonomy (NCBI): domain Eukaryota; kingdom Metazoa; phylum Chordata; order Ceratodontiformes; family Protopteridae; genus Protopterus; species Protopterus annectens. Next base: position 496,083,554 of record NC_056745.1, read on the forward strand.
CTACAAACATTTGTAGCAAAGTGGAAGTTACTAACGATAGAAACCAGAAATACTGCTAATGGTAAAAATGGAAAATACAGATTTTAATGAAAAGAAGGTAATGGTGAAAAACTAATTAACAACTCTTTTTAAAGTTATTTAAGAAAAATAAGACATTTTTAAAGCTACTTATCACCCCAAGCTCCACAGAACCAAGAACCATGTCTTTTCACTGGAAGCGGCAAACAAGATCTAAGATAATAAGGGTTGGTGCATTCTGGGTAATGGAGAATCTTGAGAGTTCAAGTACAAGGTTGCCATGAGCTTCTACAAAGTCCAACTTGGATCAGAGGGATCAAATCTGAACCCATCAGTTGAGGACAGAATGAAAATGGACATCGGATTAGATTTTATAGACATTATTCTAAACAACTATATTTTTTGAAGAGGAACTATTTAAACAAAACAAAAGGGTAGCTATGGGGACAGTACGTGCCCTATCGTATCTATGGGTTGTCCGCATGCTGGATGTCCATAACCCAGGAGAGCCTGTATGTGTATATTAATTCACATACTCGTTTTTTTTTTTTTTTTTTTTTTTTTTTACATCTTCTTGAACTGTATTATCTATTTAAGCGGTTGCTAAGCAACCCCGTACATAAAATTTGATTAGGTGGCACTTTGATTGACTGTTGTGTACTACAGGATATTTCCTGGCTCCTGACATTTGTTTTTTTTTCCTATATTAAGTGGACTCTGTTAATGATTTATTTCTGATGAAGTCTGATCACTTTTGGGAACAAAAGCACTTAATTAAATTGTGTGTGTTTATGTAATAAAGTACCTTCAGTTTTAAAAACATGTATATCGGTAATGCATTACTTAATCTTAAGTGCTGTAATGTGGCAGAGCATTTTGTTTTGTTCGGTTAAAGACTTGTTCAAGGGCATACAATATGCAATTGAGAGCTGAGGGAACTCAAACCCTGCAGCACAGGAACTACAGATTATGGCCTTAACCCTCTAAGCCAAGGGGAGGATGAAGGGAAAAGGTCAGCATTAGTGATCCACCTGAATGTAATACTATGGTATAATGGTACTACATTCACTCTATGGATTACTGCTGTAGTAATTACTCCTTCCCACTCACTAGATTTGGGATGTTGATGGATTTTTGCAGGATACCCTGTAAGACTGATATGGCCCTGGCCCTAAAGGTGATCCCACAATGAAATATTTTTAAAAGGAGTGAAAAAAAAAGTCTGGGATGCAGCCAGTGGAAAGGACTGTAAACCCATTTCTCTGAGGAAGGCTACCATGGCTGACAAGTCTCTAGCTGAGTGACATCTAATATGCTCTTGGAGATTCTCTCTCAGCCAAAGTAGCCAAAAGAAAAAAGCACAGCCAGCCATTTACATTTTTTTTTCACTGGGGGAGATATATATATATATATCCCTTCCTTTTTAACAGCAAAGGATACAAAAACGTTCTGAAGTTATGTTGTTTTTATCCTGTCTAGGCATCACAGTTACCTTGTGACTTTCATTAAATGCAAACTTTTCTCTCCTATCTTCTGCACATCAACACAAAAAAAAAAAAAAAAAAAAAAAAAAAGTCAGTGAGTACTGACTGGCAATGGTATAGTCTAATTTAAAGGAAAACTCCACCTTAGAACTCAAAAAACATATTTTTTTCACTGTATCTTTGTTTACCAAGCTATTTTAATGCCTCAAAATCACTACAAGTGCTT